>NC_048600.1:98413122-98691778 GCF_003668045.3 Cricetulus griseus
ACACAATTAATACAAACAAATGTTAAATTAATATCTAGCTATCAAAGGTGACATGAATGGACGAATGAATGAATGTAGAGTTGGGAAGAGATGCCTTGGCAGAACATCAGTAAATATTTCTACCATAGAGACAAAATAGACAATCTGAAAAGTTACTAATCAGATCTACTGATCCGAGTCTAAAAAAATACTAGAGTCGGCAATTTGCTCAATTGGATCCATACAAGGGATAACTGAGGACTTAAGCTCACCATACCAGTCTTTCCCAAATGTGCCTGATGATAAGTAGTGCCTGTGAAAATATCACGATATTTTGGGGCATTCTGATTCTAAAAGTCTGAAGCCAGGTGTGTTGGAACCACCAATCTGGGCTTGATGGAAAATAGACAAAATCCAGTACCCTGGAATACAGGAGGAATTCACTCTCCCAGTGAGTTCCTGGGAGAAATTGTTGCAAAACTTGTATATGATTTTTTCTCTCTCTAACATACTTCCCAGCTCAAATGTTTGCTCACTGCATTAATTCAGACTCATCTCTCTACATCTCATCTCAAGAAAGAAAACCTTCCTGTGAAAACAGAGTAGAAATCCTTTGGCCCAGCGATATGACAGCATCACAGACACTTGCATATTATTAGACTATTTAGAAATATGCTCTCAAGTTCTGAGGTTGTCATTCTGCAGTGTTATTTTGATACCCTGACAAGATATTTTTGGAGCAAGAAACCCAAATTAAAACATTGTGACAAAAAGTGAGATTAACTAAAAACTTCATTAAAGTAGAAATACACCAAATATTCGGTTAAGAGCAGGGCAAATAACTACAGGATATGTTTTGAGAACTGTTTGGAGAGTAGCAAAAGATAAAGGGATATTTACGGCCCCTATGCTTGGCGGGATCTACATCTTGTCGGTCAGAGAGGTAAGGCCTTTGCCTTACAGCCTGTTTTGACAGGCCCAGATGCCTTGGATTGGTCCAGGTAGAGGCAATTCCCTGTCCACACCTCAGGGGAAGCCTATGTAGCACTTGAACTTCACTGTATGAGGTCACGAAAGCTCTGGACTTACTTTAATCCCCAGGTGCTGGACTTGGGCCTGAAATAGGGTTAGCTAGACTGCCTGTCTTTTTGTCTTCTGCACCTGTCCGCTCAAGACTAGTCCTATGGGTGACATTTCCCAGTGCCTCTATTTGAGGGCTTCCATGACTTAGATTTAAAGACCTATTTAAACCCCAAAACCACTGCTGGAAAGCACACACCTCCATTATACCTGCTAGAGCCTGCTTCCCAAAGTCTTTAATGAGTTCTCACATACAGTTAGCTGCGCTTTCAGAGCTTTGTGGATTCCCTCAAGCCCTATCTTAAGTAATGATTCAGACCCTGAAGACCTTGCAGTAGGGATGCCTTGGCCCTCATCTGGGAGCTGGAGGCACTGTTTGCTGATACAGTACTATAGCTGTGTTAAGAATTTGAATGTCCTTCCTTTTCTAGGAGTCTTGATATAATTATAGTCACATAACTGAATAATCTTCCTTAAAATCAAAATTCCTTCTTTAGCAATTCTAAGGATACCATTACATTTCTTATCAAGGAAAGCAATAGTGGAGAGTTCTTGGGCAGGGGGTGGAGGTAGAAGTTTCTGTGCCACTCAGAGAGCAGGGGAGAGAAACAGATCTTCAGATCTATGAGGCAAAGTTCAAGGAGATGCTAAGCACTGTTTCCCATGCTTAATTCAGAATACATAACAAGAATATTGGGATCTCTGTCTTGTGGACCTTGGTAGGGAGTGACACATGATCACCATGAGACCGGTCTGTGCAGTAAAGGAGAATGCCAACCTGCATAAAATGGGCAAACAGCAGACCTCACCTCCCACACCCCTCAAAGGTGTCTAATAAATAAGTGGGTAGCTTTTTTTAAAAAAAAAATATTTATTTGGGGAAAGGTGTGTGCGTGTGTGTAGGTCAGAGGACAGGTTTTTGTTTGTTTTTTTGTTTGTTTTTTCAAGACGGGATTTCTCTGTGTAGCCCTGGCTGTCCTGAAACTCACTCTGTAGACCAGGCTGGCCTCAAACTCAGAAATCTGTCTGCTTCTGTCTCTGGGATTAAAGGAATGTGTCACCATCATCTGGACAGAAGACAATTTTGGGAGTTGATTGTCTCCTAGCAATCAAACTCAAGCTATCACACAGGTAGGCAAGGCCCTTATCCACTGAGCCATCTCACCATCCCATGGTATATAGCTTCTAAAAATAAATGCTGCAAGGAATAACATTGTTTTGTTTTGTTTTTTGTTTTTCGAGACAGGGTTTCTCTGTGGCTTTGGAACTGTCCTGGAACTAGCTCTTGTAGACCAGGCTGGTCTCGGACTCACAGAGATCTACCTGCATCTACCTCCCGAGTGCTGGGATTAAAGGCGTGTGCCACCAATGCCCGACTAGGGAATAACTTTGTTAAATGAGTTGACTTGCCCTACAGAGTAATTTTATGCTGACCAATTGAATTTTGATGTTTGTTTCCCAAAAGCAATGGATTTGTGTTTGGTTTTAGTTAATGTTGATTATGAGCCATTTCTTTGACTGTTATCAGTTGTCTGTTCAGGCTACTCCCCATGTTTGATAATAGAGCCATTATGTAAATGGTGCAGCTCTCCAGAGCTTAGGACATACTGGAGGCTTTTGGAGTGAAAGGGAAGTGTTGAAGAGAACAGCCTTTTGTTTCTCTCTTTTGAAATGTAGGTGTGTGTGTGTGTGCGTAGTATATTATCTATATGCTTATTCAAATCTTTGTTTTTACTGTTTTTTCAGTGTTGGTCATATCCATGTCACTTTTGGATTGTAATGTACATGCCCATTTATTTTGTTTTTGTTTTGTTTTTTTTAAACAAAATGTCCGTATATAGCTGGGTCACTAGCACTCAGTCTGTACAGACCATAGGCCAAGCTGGACTTGAACTTGTAATAGCCCTCCTCCTCCCTCCTGGTGCTGAGATTACAGGTGTGTGTGTTTGGTTTCTGTGGTGTTGAGCATGATACCCACAACATTCTGCACAAGCAAGCACTTTACCAACTGAGATACTCCCTGAGCTGTCTGTTATGCTTTCAATTTTTAATAATCCCATTTAATTTTTTTCCAAGACAGGATTTCTCTGTATAACAGCCCTGGCTATCCTGAAACTCACTCTATAGACCAGGTTGGCCTCAAAATCAGAGATTCACCTGCCTCTGCCTCCCCAGTGCTGGGATTTAAGGTGTGTGCCACTACTACCTGACTTGCTATTTAGTTCTTATGGGTAGCTGATTAGCTTTTATTTATTTTTAAGGGGGGATATTGTCTCCCCCACTTTTGGTGACTCCATATAGATTCCTTTCATAAATGTTTACTGCTTTTTACAGTAGCAGGTTTCCATTTGGCCCTTCAAATGGTCCTCAGTGTTAATTGTCCCTCCCCATCTCCCCTCCCTCACCCCTTCACCCACCCCCTTCCCATGTAGTCCTTCCGCTCCAATCGACACCCGTCTCTTCATAACAATATAGTCTAGAGACAGATTGTGCTGTGTATCCCAGACTTGCCTTAAACTTACAACAGTCCTACTGCTTCAGCCTTCCTGGACACTAGTATTTCAAGATCCCTGCCCTGTCCAGCTTACAAGTACAAAAACTAAGCAAGGTGGAAAAAATCCCCTTTGATATTTTGAAGTGTACACTCCAATACCCTTTTCAGTGTATATCCAAAAATGGAATTGTGCCACACATGCTAATCACATTTCCATCTCGCTTCTCAGTAGGTATAGCTATAGAATAACACTTGAACATATGTGCCAGATATGTGGCATAACATTTTAGCTATCCTATTGATGACATTTCCAGAATGGTTTCCAGAATGTCACTGTTGTCTAATCTTTTTCTCCTTAGAATGGGCAGAGGTAATGCATGTTTTATATCTTCCAACTCATTGTTTGACAATTCCTACTCCCCATAGAGTGTCTAGGAGGCATTCTTTTGCCTTCCTCTAACCAACATAATTGTCCTTAGCTGTAAAATAACCCTCAGGGAACAGATCTCCCAAAGTGAAGGTAAAGAAGTAGGGACTTTATTGTCTCCATCCCCTCCCCACAAATTCCTAAATATAATGGTACAGGGAATACGAATAGAGAATAGTTAAGAGTTTCTGAACAGAAAAGGAAATCACCAAAATCCCAGAGCCTCCCAGCCTCCAGCCTTAAAGCTGTCAAGAGCTACCATGTCCTGTCCTGTGGGACTAGATGGACAGAGGGAAGACTATTGGCCACCAACGAAGAGGGGGAACATGATCAAACCGGGTGGGGGAAAATTGCTCTCCAGCCCCTGAAGACATCCAAGAAGTCCTGGCGATAGAATGAATCCAGCGTTCCAGGGAAGATATGGCTTAATTGAGCAAACTGCAGCAGCAAGTCTTTGCACCAGGCAGCTAGCTGCGCTAGCTGCTGAAGGACGCGAGGGGGCACTGGTGCCCTGGTAGGGACGAAGCCTTCGGTCCTGACTGAGCCTGGAGCGTCTGAGCACCTACCAGCTAGGCCCATCTTGCAGCTGCAGACTCTGTTGACAGTGTTTGCTCCCAGAAGCCCGAAGGCATACGAGATGGAAAAGCCAAATCTCTCGGAATCGGATCAAAAAGCCTTGCACCTGTTTCAGTGGCCACTGACCCAAGGCAAATTGATAGGACCTCGTTTACCCGGGCTCGTTATGAAACAGGGTCGGTAGTTGCCACCTACTCCCCAAGAAGGTTTTGGTGAGGATTAATGATATATATATATATATATATATATATATATATATATATATATATATATATGGTGTACTTTGTAAATACCCTTGAAGCAACCCAATCATCCCTCGGCATAACCAGTTTATTAACTTGGTGGCTACAGGGACTAGCAATGTCTTTCAGTAGAGATTTATTATATTCCATTCTCTCTTTCAGCACATCCTTTAGTAATTCGTTCTGGAAAGGACTGTTACAACCCCCACCCCACCTCACCTCTGCCAACACACACTCTCAAGAAGCCCCTGGTGTAACTACAGAATCAGGAGTGGAATCCATCCAGGAAAGTTACCTCAAAAACCTTACTAGGGTTTAAAATCATTAGCATCTGGCCAGAGGTGTGCCATCCAGTCAGCTGTGAGCACCGACCAAAAAGAAAAAGAAAAAAAAAAAGTGTTGGGGGTGGATGGGGCTGGGTACCCAGCACACCTGGCTCACTTACTCACTTACCGAGTTGAGTTCCCAGTTGGAGGAGATGGTTGGTGGCCACCCTGAGGCATGAGTGGACAGGATAGAGAGAGGCCTGAGCTCTGTGTTGGCAGTTGCCATGGTTTTGCTCCAAGTTCTGGAGCCAACCTGCCCACTACCTGGGCAGCTCAGGTCACAGAAGCAGTAAGTTAGAAGTCCATGGCGGACCTAAGGAGTGCTCTCCTGGAGCCTGCCAGCCCAGATGTTGAGATGGAAGCCTCAGAGGGGCAAGGGAATGACACATTCAAGCCATTAGAGGAGGTGAAGTGAGGCTCGATGGGAGGGAGCCAGGGAAGGGGCTGGTTTTGGAAAACCATGAACATAAAATTCAAGGAAGAAGACAAGAAAAAAAAATGGTGGTGTGTGTGCATTAGCAAGAGCCCCAAAGAATAACAGAATATAATTCCTTTAAAAAGGAGCTATGGTGTAGCTTAGTAGTAGAGAGCTTGCCCTAGTCCTGGGTTGGATTACCCAGAACTACAAAGTGAGGGATAAGTGGTAAACATGTTTATCAAAGATGTGTTTCTGGCAAGATGATGGGAAGTGCCATTTTACTGTTAGTTAGGAAGGCTCACCCATGCCTATGTGAGCATACATACGTGTTATGGTCTGTGTACAGTTATGTGGCTGTGTTTACGGAGTTAGCCAGAGTTACTACTCTCTTCAGTTGGGAGGAACCTGCCCTGGTGCTTCTTTACCTTTCCCCAGCTGCCCTTCAGAGTGCTCTGAGTGTGGCCCTTCCTCTCTGAACACAGCAGGTAATCTAATTGTCCTGAGAGACTATGAAAATGGGAGGCCCAAGCTGGCAGTGGTGGTGCACACCTTTAATCCCAGCATTCAGGAGGCAGAGGTAGGCGAATCTCAAAGGGCAGCTTGGTCTGCAGAGTGAGTTCCAGGACAGCCAGGGCTACATAGAGAAACTCTGTCTCAAAATACAAAAAAAAAAAAAAAAAAAAAAAAAGAAAAGAAAAAAAAAGAAAGAAAGAAAAGGAAGAAGAAAGAAAGAAAATATGAGATGCAAACCCAGTGACACCAGTTTAATCCTGTGCAAAAAAGTTTTAGTAATATTTTACAGCCACTTTGTCACCACTAATTTTCTTTTCAGTTCCCTTTGTTCCACTTTTGGGTCATAAGACCCCTGATAATCACCACGTTATTTACTGGCTGCCCTCCAGATGCATGCCATAATGCTAAGATTCAGAGATCAATAGATGCGGGCCTGGGACCGCAAGAAGTGCCAAATAAAAGAAAAGGCAATTGCGGCTCGTCCTCTTAAGCAGTCACAGAGTTCTCTCAATGCCTCACTGTTGACATAAGCAGAGCTCATGATAGCTAACCTCAAAGAACTGTGGGAAAAGAAAGTGAGCTAATGTTCATCAGGAGCTTTGAAAAGTTTTTTAGTATAGCCAAGAATTGTTGGAAAAAAATAGGTGAAATATTCTAGGTTTTCTAAGCAGAGGTATTCAGAGATGGCTTGTTTTTGCCCAGGCTTACTATCCTAATGATGTTTTCATAGGGAGAATGGAGAAGGGCTTAGCTGTCAAAGATATTTGCCAAAATCTGCCTGGCACTGGTCCTCAGGCCCAAGCCCCTCGCTGACTGTGCCACCTCCTTCCAGGTGGGGAGTGTTCCCTGCTTAGAGAAGAGTTCCAGAACCATACCTGCTGGAGATGCTCTGGTCTGTCATGCCAAGGGCCTGAGCCAGGATACCTTCAAAATTGTAAGGGGCTCTCCTGGACCCCCGTCCCTACTAGCCTGGGAGGACTCAGGAGGCGTCAGATCCAAGTCCACCACCTGATCTGTCACACTCAGGATGGAAGTGGGTGGGAAATTCACTGGAGCCTTGTCACCACACAGCCCTTTGTGAGCCCCAGAAGGACTGCAGTCGGGCCAGTTTGCCAGACACTTGGGACTGTCCACCTGCCCTTCTTCCTGTCTCTCAGCCCCTCACCTTACCTGTGACCTCCTCAGTGTAAAGAATACCTGAGGCCTCTGAAGGAGTCCCTGCGAAAGTTGAGCCTGCCCAAGGACCTTTCCCAGAAGAGGCGGATAAAGTACACAAAGCAGAGCCTTGAAGCCCTTGGGGACCACATCAACACCTTCCTGCTGCATTACTGCCGGGCCTGGGAGACCAAGCACTGGAAAAGGTAGGCAGCCTCCTTGCCTTATCCACCTCCAGTCAAGATGATGCTATTGTCAAGATCCTCTAGTCATGGAGAGGAAAAGAGCAGGTCCCTCTAGCCGCCAAGGCAGCCCTGATTGTTCCTTAGCTGTACACACAGTAGACACAAATCATTCCCAAGAGCCTCCAGTAGGTTCAACATTTGTTACTAACCCTGATGACCTGAGTTCTATCCCTTGAAGCCACACGGTACAAGGAGAGATCCACTCCTATTGGTTGTCCCCAGACCTCCACCTCCATCCCCTCAACCTGAAACTGGCAAGCAACTTGCAGCCTATTTCTACTGGGTAGGCAGTGCAGAGGGAGAAAGGGTTCAGTTCAACCTCTCAGTCTGGCCTCGGGTTTCTCTCTGCAGGATGCTCTGGAGGTTTGTCTCCTCTTCTCAGACCTGGAGTCAAAGCAGCTTTGCCGTCTCTATAAGTACACCAAAACCAACCAGACAGTCAAGTTCCTAGTGAGGCTTTCCAGAAAGCTCCTCTGAAGCCCAGCAGGAGTTTGATCCATGTGTTCTGAGATCCTGAGGGGAGGACTCGGATGGAGAGGCCCTCTGATACCTGTCCCCTCTTGTCCTTTCCAGAGCTCACTGCTGAGGAAGCACCACCACTCACCACCTCCCCTTACACTGCACCCTGAGGAAGCTGACTAGGGCTACCAAGTCATGACATTTATTCCTCTTCCATATTCACACTGTGGTTTTAACAGGGACAGGGACATTTTGAGCCATTGGTGAGAACAATTGAGGCCAGCCTGGGGACATTCCAGGGCCTGAACACAGAATTAGCCTAGTCCTGTCCTCTCACAGTGGCTGTCAGCTACCCTGATCTCAGGACATGTTTACTTCTTGAGATCAGTGAGAACTCCAAAAGATGTGCTTGTGTGGTTATAACTATTCATACTTGCCTTTTAGAGATTAGAGGTAAGAAAAATTTAATGTGTATTTACTAAATTTTTTGAAAATTAAAATAGGAGATATATACAAATAATCTATGAAAAAGTAACTTTGCTTTCCAAAATTTTCAGAAAAGTAGTAGTGTTTTCTATTTCAGCCCTCTGTAGTGTCTGGCTCAAGGGAGGCAGCTGCAATTTCAGGTCTGACTTAGTAGTTAGTCTCTTATGATATATTGTCTTGGCTGGGCATTGGTGGCGCACGCCTTTAATCCCAGCACTTGGGAGGCAGAGGCAGGCAGATCTCTGAGTTCGAGGTCAGCCTGGTCTCCAGAGCAAGTGCCAGGATAGGCAACAAAGCTACACAGAGAAACCCTGTCTCAAAAAACCAAAAAAGAAAGAAAGAAAGAAAAGAAAGAATAGGCAGCCAGGTGGTAATGGCAGTGGCAGTGGTGATATACATCTTATTTTTGTTTTTCAAGACAGGGTTTCTCTGTGGCTTTGGAGGTTGTCCTGGAACTAGCTCTTGTAGACCAGGCTGGTCTCGAACTCACAGAGATCCATCTGCCTCTGCCTCCCTCGTGCTGGGATTAAAAGCGTGTGCCACCAATGCCTGGCTGGTGATATTCATCTTTAATCCCAGCACTCAGGAAGCAGAGGCAGGCAGCAGATCTCTGTGAGTTAGAGGCCAGCCTGGTCTACAAAGCAAGTGCCGGGACAGCCAGGGATGCACAAAGAAACCCAGTCTCGAAAAACCAACCAACCAACCAACCAAACAAACAAACAAACAAAAAGAACCCATAAGCTTTGTTTATTTGTTTTGAAACAGGATCTCACTTGAACTCACTATGTAGCCTAAGCTATTATCAGATCTACAGTCTGCCTGCCTTAGCTTCCTGAGTGCTGGAATTCAGGGAGTGTGCCACTGAGATCAGCTAAAATAATGAATAGACTTTTAGCCAGGTATAGTGGCTCAAGCCTTTAATCCTAGCACTGGAAAGCAGAAGCCACAGGATCTCTGTGACCTGTGAGTTCGAGGACACCCTAGACTACACAGTGAGGTCCAGGCTAGCCAAGACTACATAAACCTTGTCTCAAAAAGTAATAATAATAATAATAGACTTAAACCACTTTAAAGGACAATCAGTGGAATATTTGTGTCCAGTTCCTGCCACCCACATTCCCATTGCTTCCCCAGCCATAGACCCTTTCTGTAGGCATACTTGTCAAGACTTAGTAAGATAACATTGATAGACCCTTACTAGAGAAGACCTGTAGTTTCCATTAGGATTATGTTTTGTGTTGTATATATCTTATAGTTTCTATTTAAAATTTTAAAATTAACATTAATTCTATAAATGAGTCTTTAAATTTTCATCCATGCATAAAATGTGGTTTGATCATGTTCACTCTCCACATCATCCTCTTACCTCACACACACATTCTACTGATTTTTTCCCAACTAACTTTCTCCTCCTTTTATCTTTTTTTGGTGTGTGACCCAATAAATATAGAGTTGATTATAGTAACATGGGTAAGGGGTTATTTGCAGAACATAGGCAACTTAACAGTGACACACCAATGGGAAAAAAAAAAAATGTCCGTCCTCTCTAGGCATCCATTGAGAGTCTAGATCCTCAGGTGGGTGGGGCCCTGTGAACTACTCCCCCTGATTTTTTTTAAACCAGGTCTTGCTTTCGAGTCCTTGTTGGCCTCAAATTTACAATCCCCTTGCCTCAACCTCCCAAGTGGCGGGATTATAGGCATGTACCACCACATCTTGCTCATGTTACAGGTTTTGGTAAATGTATGGTGAATATTCCTACCCTTAAAGTGTCTTTCGGAGTAGGTACACTACCCCAGTCTTCTGTGATCCATTTACTTACCCTCTCCTTCCTTCCTGAGAGCTCTTGGCAAACTGCTCTTTTCACTGCTCTTGGAGTTTTGTTTTGTTTTTGTTTTTTTCTGGGACAGGGTTTCTCTGTGTAGCCCTGGCTGTCCTAGAAACTCGATCTGTGGACCAGGCTGGCCTCAAACACACTGAGATCTGCCTGCCTCTGCCTCCCAAGTGCTGGGGTTAAAGGCGTGCGCCACCACTGCTGGCTGCACTCACAGTTTCACCTTCTCGTGGCTGGAATCACACAGTACACACCTTCTCAGAGATGTATCAGCGAACTGTCCCTGCTGTGTTTCATCACTAGAATCCAGTGATCTGTAGCTTACATGTTGAACAGCTCTCACCTTCTGAGGAGTCTCTCAAGGCCTCAGAGCATACTTTGAGAGCTCCTAGTTCAAAAGACTAATCCTAAATAGCAGAGAGAAAGTTGCCTTTGTGTCAAGCACTTTCTATTCTTTCCTGTGATCTTCACAAGTCACTCTAAGTAGCAATTAGAACTTATTACCCACCATTTGTCAATGAAACATCCGAAAGCAGGGAGGTGATGGCTGTGCCGGAACACACAAGATAGAACGGGGAGGACAGCCAGGATGCCATCTCTGTTTCCCTGTACGAAGCCAGCCTTGACCTGCTCCACCAATCCTTCCCCTCTCTGCATCTCTGCTGCTGTTCTCCAACATGAATACTTGGGTCATTTTATTAATTCTTTTTCTTTTCCTTCTGTTTATTTTTGTTTTGCAATGCTGGGATTGAATTCAGGGCCTCACACAAGTAGGCAAGTGCTCTACTCCAGATTCATCTACATACCTTCATCTTTCTTTAAGAGAAGGGGAGGGGGCTTCCTGCAGTGTTGCCCAGCACACACTGTCTCCTGGGTTGAATGATCCTCCTGCCTCAGGATATAGTCAGCTATCGGCTGATACTATTTGTTTTTGACTCAGTGTCTGGCTCTAGTAGTTCCTTTTCTAACTATAAGATGTTGCCATTATAGTGACTCCTGGATTTCTGGGTTTCACTGGCCAGAATAACTTCAAAATATATCTTCAGGCTCTCAATTTAAATTTTCTAAAGTTAGGATTTAAACAAAGAAAACAAGCACCACTATTTCATTACAAACAAGCAAGCAAGACATCATTACTCTTAAAAAAAAAAAAAGGAAGGTTTTTTGTTTGTTTGTTTGTTTTTGGTTTTTCGAGACATGGTTTCTCTGTGTAGCTTTGGAGTCTGTCCTGGCGCCCGCTCTGGAGACCAGGCTGGCTTTGAACTCACAGAGATCCACCTGCCTCAGCCTCCTGAGTGCTGGGATTAAAGGCGTGCGCCACCAACGCCCGGCTAAAAAGGAAGATTTAACCTTACAATAAGAGGTAACCTGACTGAGGGTGAGGGTAGCAGAACACTTGCTGGGCACACCAGAAGCCCTGGTGCCCATCCTCAGCACTGCCGTGAATGAATGACATGAAGCATCTGGGTCCAATGGTACAAGCACAGTCATGGCCTTCTGTAGGCTGACACAGCAGGGCTGGGCTTGGACTTCTTAGCATGCATAAACCTCCCTAGAAGATGCAGTTGTCTGCCAGGCCTCCCTACATCCCCAGTTTTTCTGTGACTCCCACCCCATCATTTTGGCTAAGGAAATGTCTGAGATCCCACAGTCTCTCAGCAGCTGGGGCTGGGGTTGGAGAAGGCTGGTACTATAGGATTTAGGCCCCTCTCTCCTCCAGCCTCTCCTCAACAATGGACCCAATTTCAGGTTGCCTTCTGTCCCTTGGATGTACCAGAGAGATACTTGCCGACCAACCAGGAGGATAGACTTGCCAGGCTCTGCAGCACCGGGGGGTTGCATGGAAATATCAGCGGTATGAAGAAGAGGCTGTTCAAGATGCAGACCCCCTGCCAACAGGCTGGCATGCTGGAGGAGCCAAGGTCCTCAAAGTACTTCAGAGGAGGTGATGCCCACTGGGTGTGAGGGGAGGTACCTGGGTGAGAGGCTATGGAGAAGTTGGGGGGTTATCGGGAACAGGCTGGAGCATCCTCTCTGAGACTGACAAGCCATCTTTCTTCTTCCTTTCTATAGTCTCTTCCTTCTGTGTCGTTCCTTCTGTCATTTCCTTCCCCTTCTTCAGTCTCTTTTCTATTTTTATCTCTTCACCAGATATACTTTAAAATATGCAGATAAATGTGTGTGTGTCGGGGGGGGGGTGGGACCAAATAAAAAATATCCAATACCCAGAGGACAGAACTGTTGGCATTTACTGTAGTTCCTTCAGTGTTCTGTGTAAGCCCCCCTTCCTCAGTTTAAACTGAGGAAATAAAGCACACAATGGGACTTCAAAGAATAAAGGCCAGGCCATAACTCTCTTATATCAATTCTAACAACAAATGGATTGAATAAAACCAGGGGGCTAAGAAGAAAGGTCTCACAGTACATACATTTTGAATCCTGTATTTTTAGGTAACTTTGTATAAAGGCCCTTTCTCATATGACTAGAAGCAGAGTAGAAAGTTTCTAAATGCTGAGAGTATGGACCATGCAGGGGGTGGGGTGGGTAGCAATGACAGGATGCCCACTCTGATGGAATGGAATAAAGGGAAAATGCAAGGGACTCATCCTTACAGTGAGCTAGATGGCAAGGGAATGACCTTCCCAGCCACTTTGACCTCTGTGGTGACCAAAATGGTTGGTTCTCTGCACAGGTCTGTGCACTTTTAGGAGATGTCGCCTTTTAAACAAAAAAGAGGCCAGGTAAAGGCCGGAACCTGTGAGGGTTCCTGCTGTGTACTAAGGCACTGAGAGACTTGACAAATGTCTATTTCTACACTTCTAGAACTGGTTTCTGTGCCACAGTTAGCTGTCCTTCCTTTGCTCCTGTTGAGGGAAGATAAAGGCAAGCACGGTGGTCTGGAGAACTCAGTGTAGCACTAACATGTACTCCGTGGCTCTTCTGAGGGCACAGCTGGCTGGAGATCACGAAAGGTGACCTCAGGCATCCCTTCATTAATCCCACTGGGCACAGGAGCAGCTGTGAAAACAGATCATAGGCAGTAAGCCTGAGTCAAACACCTAGTGAGGTCCAGAACTGTGTCTGAGGGCCCAGGTGTAGCCTTGGTTCCTACAGTTTAAACTGAGGAAATAAAGCACACAATGGGACATCAAAGAATAAAGGCCATAACTCTCATATCAATTCTAACAACAAATGGATTGAATAAAACCAGGGGGCTAAGAAGAAAGGACCCCCAAAAGAAGAAGAAGAAGAAGAAGAAGAAGAAGAAGAAGAAGAAGAAGAAGAAGAAGAAGAAGAAGAAGAAGAAGAAGAAGGGGCCCTTATACAGACCCCAGAACTAAACCCACTCTCCATCAAGTCTGCACCTGTGACCATGCCCAAACACCACTACAGGCGCAGGTGGGATGGATATCTCATTACAATGGATCTCTTTGAGTTCGAGGCCAGCCTGGTTTACAGAGTCAGTTCCAAGACAACCAAAGCTACACAGAGAAACTGTCTCAAAAACTAAAACCAACCAAACATGGTCTCATATAGTACAGGCTGGTCTCAAACTCATATGTAGTTAAGGATGACCTTGAACTCTTAGCTCACTGCCCCCACCTTACAAGTGTTAAGATTACAGGCCACCTGATTTACGTGGTATGGGGGATCAAACCCATGGTTTCATGCAAGCTTGGCAAGGAATCTACCAGCTGAGCTACCTTTCCAACCCACTTTCTTTTTATTATTATAAAAATTAAAATTATTATAGAAAACTAAAAGCAGTTAGATAAACATAGGTAGATACATCCACATAATGAGACTAGGCTGTATATGTGATTTTGGGGTGGGCTTGAGACAGGGTTTCTCTGTGTGTCCCTGGCTGTCCTAGAACTCACTCTGTAGACCAGGCTGGCCTTGAACTCAGAGATCCTCCTGCCTCTGCCTCCCAAGTACTGGGATTAAAGGCGTGCGCCACCACCGCCTGGCTGTGTATGAGATTTTGATCTTAACTTGCTTCGTGTTTGGGAGGGGAGCCTGTGTCACACAGGTGGGGCATAGATGAAGTGCCTCAGTCACTTCTCCAACCTTGTTTTTTAAGGTGAGGGTCTCTCATTGAATCTGGAGCTCACTGATTGGCTAGACTGGCTGACTAAGATGCAGGGACCTTCCAGTTTCTACCTCCCCATGATGGAATCACAGCTTCGTGCCATAACCAATGTTTTATATGGCTTGTTATGAGTGGTGAGGAATGAGAGGGCAGCAGGGGGAGGTCAAGCAGGCTTAGGTCTGGTCCTGACTGTGCCTCTAGCTTGCCATGAAGTTTTGGACACATCACATCCTTGCTCTATGTTTGGACAATTACCTGTAAACGGGGGTGGGGAGGGGTGATGTCATCTCTCTACCTCACAGGTTTCAGTGAAAAGCAAGAGAAAGGGACACAGCTGGCAGGGAGAAAAAAAATTTCTGATTCCTCTTTACAACTCTGCATCTGTTCCTGAGATTTCCTACTGGTGGTTGTATCATTGGAACCCTCTCTGACTTCTGTCCTTTCAGGTTATTTAAGGAAACTTCCTCAAAAACTAAAACTGAAGAAAAAACAGATTAAAGAAACTCTCAGGAGCTACTACTACCTATGAGAAGACCCACAGGGACGGAGGCCAGCTCTCTCTGGTTCTCTGAGTAGTTGCATGTACCCTCTAGGGGAACAGGGGATTGAATAGGGTAAAGAAAATTTATTTTATCAAAGGGATGCTTAATTTTTAGTTATGAATAAGTGGGTAGGCGAATAATAATCCTTAAGACAATTCTACTTCACTTGGTGAACTTTATTCATCTTTTATTTGCTTAAAAATATTTGGAGCTGGGCTTGGTGGTCACACCTTTAATCCCAGCATTTGTGAGACAGAAGCAATTGGGTCTCTGTGTGTTTAAGGCCAGTCAAAGCTACACAATAAGAGCCACTTTCTAAGTGGCAGATAGTCCACCTATGCATAGATAAATAGTTGTGGCCCCGTGTTTGGAGGGGTCCAGTGGGGAGAGAGAACAAAGGGGCTTATGGGTGTTAGCACAGGGAAGTACGGGATGGGATAACTGATTGAATTGGGCTAGTCAGTGAGAAGTCTGGCAGCCTCTGAATCAGCTAGACTTCATCTTATGGGTAGCTTGGGGTAGGCAGTGGCAAGGGAGGAGAGATGCAATAGAATGAACTGGTGCCACTTGGGTACTGGGGAGGTTTCCAGGTGACCGTGAGCCAAGTGTATGGAGGTGAGAGAGGCTAGAAACAGAAGCCCGAAGAAGAAATTTTAATAGTCTTAACAGAATGGTGATTTGGACCAGTGGTCAAAAATTGGCAGCTACTAATGCATTTAATTCCTAATGATGAGTTCTACTTCCTAACATCATTTAAAAAATACTAGTTGCCAATATTACAACTGCATTGTTTCCCATTAAATGCAAAATCAAATTTCTGGCTTCTCATACAGCTGCCTCCATTTGGATGTATATTCCTATATCACAACTGGAGGAACTGAGGAGCAATTGCACCAACTTTACTGGTATGCCTCCTAGTTCAGCAGTCTCCTCCTGTACCTAGTACCTTGCACAATGAGCGTCACAGATCTACACCACCTGTGCAACTCTTGGGACCTTTAGTATTTGATATCCCCAAAGTATGCAGAAGCAACACAGGTACGCAGCAAGAATGATGAACTTATGACTTTATGTAATGTTAAAAAAAACTGTTATTGATCAATTGGTGTGTGTGTGTGTGTGTGTGTGTGTGTGTGTGTGTGTGTGTGTGTGTGTACTCACGCTCCTGCCACAGCTTGCTTGTGGAGGTTAGAGGACGTTGGGAGTCCTTTCTCTTCTTCTGCCATCTAGACCTAGGACGGAACCCAGGATGTCAGGCTCATCTGCTGAGCCATCTTGTCAGTCCTTTTTTATTTTACAGTGCTGAAGTTCAAAAAGGACCTTGTGCATTCTAGATGACCTTTTACCTCTGAACCACATATATCCTCAGCAGTCAATTGATGGGTTTGGGTGACACCAAAAAAAAAAAAAAAAAAAAAAAAAAAAAAAAAAAAAAAAAAAAAAAAGTAAAGGAGGAAGCTGGAGAAGTAAAACAGGAACATTGTTGCAAGCTACAGAAACCAGTTAGATGGTGACTCCCCAGAGAGAAGTGGGCTCAGTGATTTTCTTTTTAAATGCATTTGTGTCTGTGTGAATGTATGGAGCATGAGGGATCCGCTGGAGCTGGAGTCATATAACTGGTTGTGAGTCAACTCGTGTGCTAGGAACACCCACATCTTCCCCTGGAAGGGCAAGGGTCACACCGAACTGCTGATAGCCTTCTCTCTGCCTCCAAGGCCCAGAGGCTTTTCCTTCCTTCCTTCCATCTTTCCTTCCCTCCTTCCTTCTTCCTGTTTTATGACACTAGGTCTCTCTGTGTAGCCCCGCCTGTCCTGGAACTCGCTCTGTAGACCAAACTGACCTCGAACTCAGATATCTGCCTGCCTCTGAGTTCTGAGTGCTGGGATTAAAGGTGCGCGCCACCACGCCCGGCAACTCCTCTCTTCCTTTTACCCAGTGCTCCCCGGAAGCCCAAGAAGGGACTGCGGGGGGGGGGGGGGGCTCTTGCTAGCTTTTGACGTCTTTGGGAGATTTGGATTTGGGAGAGAGGAGCTGGCAAGCTAGAAGGTGCATGCTGCTGAGGGGCTCTCTGCAAAATAGAGCACTGGTCACTGTGGGGTAGCATCGCCACCTACAGGATCTGTCGGGAGTCCCTCTGCCTTCCAACCAGGCTGCTGGGCGCAAAAAGCCAGGGACGGGGAGCTCTCCCTACCCGCAACAAGGGAGGCTGGGTTTGGTGTCCTCTTAACTCTTTCCTCAAACTCAGTACGACCTTAGAATTCTAAAACAGCAGATCACAGGTTTCTCTGCTCAAAACTCTAACGTTCCTCGTTTCATCCGAAGTCAGAGTCAGCTGGTCCTGGTGGTACACACAATTTCGGTGATGGGGAGGAGAGGCGGGAGGTGAGGCAGGAGGATCCAGAGTTCCAGGAAAGCTTGTCTCAAAAAAACAAATAAAATAAATGATAAAAGTAGAGCCCAAGTCATTGCTGGGTTCTGCTAGGTCATCTATGATCCACTCCTGCAACTCCTCAGCTTCTGTCCTCACCCTTGCTTTCCTCACACTTGTCAAGTTCATCGCTATTTTAGTTTTCTGTCACTGAGATCATGAACTTACAAAGAGGAAAAAGTGTTTAAATTATATTTTTAGCGTGCACATAAGTGTGTGGCCCACTTGAGCCATAGTTCATCACATGCAGAAGCCAGAAGACAACTTGATTATTGGTACATCTTAAGCAATTACAAATAGTAGCCACTTAAAATTCTATAGAATTAACAAATGAAAGACCATACCCAAACAGCATTTTTTAGCCTCTGTGTAGAGGAGAAAAAAGGTGTTGTCTCTTGAACCAGAAGTTAGCGTAGGAACTAGGTAGGACTCAGTGCTGATGAGCCATTGGCCTCACACAGCAGCACACAGTGTCTCTGTGCCTCTTGCTCTTGGCCAGCCTGTCATTTTTCACATCATGTAAATAACTGGAAAACTGATATACGTTTGTTTTTTTTAAAAAAAATTCATTTAAGTGTATAAATGTTTTGCCTGTGGGAAAGTAAGCCCACTGCATGTGTACCTGGTGCCCTCTGAGGCCAGAAGATGGCGACAAATCCCTGAAACTAGAAATTACAGACAGCTGAAGGTGTGAGCAATGTGAGTGCTGGGAACTTTGCAAGAGCAACACGTGCTCTTAACTGCTGAGCCACTTATTTCTAAGGTTAGTCGTTTGTTCCTAGCTAAGGTGTCTCCACCCAAAGTAGGATGATGTAGTGGTAGGAGACACCAGAGAGTACCTATGGCGGCTGAGCGGAAGGGGAGCTAGCTGATAAATCATACACCAATCTGTGCCCTTATGGTAAAGCTAATCCTAGGTGGGAAACAAAAGAAAACATAAAACCAAACCAAACCCAGGGCTCCTCCACAACCTCTCCATAGCAACACTTCTATCCATGTCTGTGGTTCAGGAGTGGATGTCCTGAGTGCTTTATCCTTCTCACTAGATTTCTGTGTCGAACTTGTTAGCCAGACTTCCTTATGGTAGACAGGGAAGCAGGCACAGCTGAGCCAGGTCCCCACTGTCAAGGCCTCCTGGCTCTATTCACAGCATTGCTTTTAGCTTTTAGTGTCTTCCTCCTCCTCTCGAGGATGTAGACATTTTCCTGTTGTTTTGTTTGTTTGTTTTGTTTTTTGTTTTCTGAGACAGGGTTTCTCTGTGGCTTTGGAGGCTGTCCTGGAACTAGCTCTTGTAGACCAGACTGGTCTTGAACTCACAGAGATCTGCCTCTGCCTCCCAAATGCTGGAAGTAAAGGTGTGCGCCACCACAGCCCGGCAGCATTTTCCATTTTTTATATAGCTAAATCCCAAATCTTTTATGTGTTTTAGTGACTTTGAAAGGGCTTCTGCACTGAGAGTATTTGGAATTTTGTCACGTTTTCTTCTGGCATTCCAGTTTCAGTGTTTGTTTTAAGCCACTCTCCTACCTAAGCTTATTTTGTTTGATATCGTGCAATAGGAATGCAGTGTGTATGCTTTTCAATTGGCTGAACATTTGTCCATGGTTGTGAGAATGTATTTATACCCTGTAGCAATTAGAAAGACATTTGTCTATGACCATTTCAGATGTAGCTTTTCTATGTCAAATTCCTGGTTTACTTGGATCTGTATCTTCACTTTTCTGTTCTGTTTTGTGGATTAGTTCTGTCGTGTCAAGCTGAGATCTAATGAAAACAGAGCAGAAACCGTAACAAAAAAATTAGATGGAACAGGGACAGATTTGAAAAGGGAGCTTTTGTTATTATGGTTGTTTTACATTTAAGTGTGTATGTAGCTCTGGCCTGAACTGACACTATGTAGACCAAACTCTTGTAGACGCCCCCTGCCTCTGCTTCTCAAGTACTGGGAGTAGAGTGTGCCCCTGTTCCTGACATTTATGGTTAGTCTTCCAAAAGGATAATGGCTGATTTAACTGCCAGGCATTTTGTTGTTGTTGTTTTTTCGAGACAGGGTTTCTCTATGTAGCTTGGAGCCAGTCCTGGAAATCGCTCTGTAGACCAGGCTGACCTTGAACTCAGAGATCCACCTGCCTTTGCCTCCCCAGTGCTGGGATTAAAGGAATATGCCACCATACCCAGCTTGGTATCTTGCCACCACTGCTGAGCAACATTTTTTTTTTAATTCTAAATGTACATAAAATTTGCCATCTTATTAACCTCTAGCCTTTTAAGTGCTGCATATTAACCACTTCTATTGTAATCGTTTACATTTCCTGTGCAACCCATCTCCAGAACTTCCATTGTGTAAAATGGAAACCAAACCCACTAAGTAATCATTTCCCATTTCCTCTTCCTCCCAGTATCTGACAAATCATCGTTCTTTCATTGTCTGTGAATATTACACTAAAACCATATAGTAATTTTATTTGGATTTGCTTTTGTTTTGAGACAAGGTCTCATGTAGCCTAAGATGGCTTCAAACTTGATATATAGCAAAGGATGATTAGGAACCGTTACTCATGCCTCAGCTTTTCATGCTGGGAATACAGGTATGCCAACCATACTCAGCCTTTTGGCTTTTTAGCATGATATTATGTTATAGTATTGTCATAATTTCCTTTATATGTGTACTTTCTTACATGTGAGAGAGGGAGGTGTGCCAAGGTGCACGTTAGAGGACAAGTTGTGGGAGTCAGTTCTTTTCCACCAGATGGGTTCCAGAGTTGGAACCTGAGCTACCAGATTTGGTCACAAGCACCCTTACCTGCCGAGCCATGCCACCAGTCCATACATTCTTTTTTAAAGACTGGGGTTCATTTTAAGGATGCCACATTTTATCTGTTCAACCATCAATAGACATCACATCCAGATGTTGGTTTGAAATGTTTCCGTAGAACCACTGGATCACATGGTAAATGTATACACTCTTTAGAGGACACTCCATATTGTTTTCTGTAACATCTACCATGTCATGTTTTACAACGGTGCACAGGGACCTAATCCTGACACTTGTTTTTTTTGTACACAGGGTTTCTCTGTAGCTTTGGAGGCTGTCCTGGAGCTAGAGCTCTTGCAGACCAGGCTGGTCTCAAGCTCAGAGAGATCCACCTGCCTCTGACTCCCGAGTGCTGGGACTAAAGGCGTGGGCCACCACCACCCAGTGACTCTTGTTTTAAAAGAACTATCCTAACAGGTGTTTCTATTCTCTTGAGAGAGCGGGTGCAGTGCTGGGAATTGACTTCAGAGCCTTGGGCATTCTAAGTTCACATTGTACCACTGAGCTATGCCCCAGATGATCTTGAATTTTTTTAAATCTATAATAGTGTTTGAGTTTATCTGGGTTTGTTAACACACTGAGTTTGTTACATGTGTCTGTCACAGAGTAAGCTATATATTATGTTAGATAATGCAGAAATCAATAAAGTTTACAAGCTGAAAGCAGCCTGATTACCAGCTTTGAGAAACGTATGATGTGCTTTAAGTTCGAAATAAAATGCCACACTCAGAATTGTGACAATCCAAACTTCATGCGGAAGGACAAAAATACATTTACTACCACTAAGGAAGCAAGCATCAAAACACAAGGGAAAAGGGAAAGCAGGTTTTTTTTTTTTTTTTTTTTTTTTTTTTTGTCCAACGCACTTGGCTTTACGTTATTTCAAAATGAGGCATTTGGCAGGCAAGATGGCTCAAAAGTTAGTGAAGTAGGTTAGAAGCTGCTCTTCCAGGACCTGAGTTTGACTCCCAGCATCCTCACCTTGGGACATCCCACAATGAGCTGATGAAGTCCAGCTCCAGAGGACCTGATACCCTCTCTTCTACTCCCCGCAAGATACCTGCACACAAAAGTTGCACACACTCACACATACATTTCAAAACATTTAAAATGTGGTCTCATTTCCTGTAATTCTTTTAACTGTCTCATGGTAGAGTACTTTTTAAAAGAACAATCCCTGCCAGGGGTGGTGGCACACCTTTAATGCCAGCACTCGGGAGGCAGAGGCAGATGGATCTGAGTTCGAAGCCAGTCTGGTCTATAGAGCGAGTTCCAGGACAGCTATGGCTACACAGAGAATTCCTGTCTCAAAAACAACAACAACAAAAAAACCAAAACCAAACAAACAAACAAACAACAAAAAGAGCACAGCTTACTCCTTCATGTGAGGAAAAGGCGGGGGATTAGAATGATACACTCAAATTCTTACATTGAGGGGCAGTTGGAACTGAATCTTTCAGCTGACTCTACAAGGTCTCTTAACCACCCACAGCCTTTTATAGTCAGAAGCTATTGATGTGTGATGGCTGCTCTCCCTTGCACTAAAGCTGTCATTTCCAGAGGCTGCACTAAAGCTGTCATTTCCAGAGGCTGCCATGAGCATGGTTCCCAATGCTGTCTCCCTGAGTCTCTGCAGCACATCTTCATTTTCTTGAACAAGAACACTTTCGTTCTAGGGTCAAGTTTCTCTCACATGGTTCTCCAGTAAGAAGAGTATACAAAATTAAAAAGCCCTGAATTCCAACCCAAAGCAATCACAACTCAACTGGAAATATACACTATGAATGCAGGAACACTATTTATTAGGTCAATAATTCATTTAGCAATACAAGTACAGAGTATATCACAATGCTGGTTACAAACATACTTAGTGTGGTTTTATAGTTACAAATAACGGTGGGTGCTACAAGTAGGTGAGAATGGTATGAAAGGTTGTCTGACTCAATGAACTGTTTTCGAAATCTATTAATGACCTTAGATATTTCTATAGAAATTCCTGTGGCACTAGTAGTGGGGGTTTTTCTGTAAAGAATATTAGTGATTCATTTGTAATTATTCCATTAAGGGATTTTTTTATTGAGCCTATTAAATCATAACCCCTGTTGCTTAATAAGGTATAAAAATAGTACTGACCTGGTAATATTTAATAAAATGTAGCATTCATTCACATAATAAAACTAAATTGAAAAGTTTTAGTCACCATGGCAACATATTTTCCCATAAAAGGAATATACAGAAACAGAGTGATGTCATATAAATGGTACCTTCCATTCAGTGATCCAACACTTTGTGCACCACAACCAAGTTTTCTAGATATCTATATATAGCATAATATATTTAATCTTAAATTTTACTTTCCAAAAACATGTGCACTTCAACAAACTCATTAAGGCCACTCATGCTATAGATGCCTAGAACTGCAAATAACAACAGTGTTAAGAAATCCTAAAACACACGCCTTCAAATCACCGTCAGGATAAAAGTTGGTTTTTGCCTAAAACATTCCTGAGATTTGGGGACAAACAAACTACTAGCCTTAATATCTGTAGACTACTTCAAATGTTCTATTTAAAATAAATCTTTCTTTCTTTTTTTAATTCAGGTAATTTGAGGTCCTCTAAAGCCAAGAGGTGAAAGAAGTGTTAATCTTTAAAACAAAAATAAAACTCTTAAAAATTCAGTAATTATAAATAAGAATTTTTCCAGTAGTAACTCTGCTAACCCATAAAAAGAAGACTGGAGGCAGCAAGGCCAAAAACCCTAGGGGAAAACATAAAAAAATAAGTGGCAGTTAACAACACCTGTTACTTAGCAAACCATCCTTTGAATTTGCCAAGTTTTGTCCAAAGCTTGCATCATATTTAGGCACAGCTGTTTGAACTATAAAGACAAGTCAATGGTAGGCTCAAGACTTGGAACCTCACAGCTGCTGCTCTTCTATTTGATTTCCTGAGACAGGATCTCACTAGGCTGTCCTGGCTGATAAGTGATTTTCCTGTCTCAGTCTCCACGAGTAGTTGGGATTAAAGCTTGTGCCACCAAGCAGCTTCCTGTACTTAACAACTATGAACGCTTCTCCTGGTTTAGGACAATGCAGGAATACCCGGGCAGGGTACTGTTGAGTTGGTCTTTACAAAAGAATGTAGATTTGATGAAGAAAGGGTCCAATTCCTCAAGTTGAAGTCTAGTTTGAAGACCCATAAATATGTACTAAATCCCCGTTGATGCTATTAAACTGAATGCAAGTGACTCCCCTGTGTCATATGCACAAACTCCCAACGCTCCCAGCTGGAGTAGCACCAGGCTTTAGGAAAAAGAGAACTCAGGGGAGTGTGAGATCATAGGCCCTTATTTAAAATTACATGCAAGCTATTGATTATTGTGAGGTAAACTTTATTCAATTTTTCCTTTTTGTTTGAGGAAGAATCTCTCTGCCTGGAACTTAGTATCTTCCTCCCTCAGTGCCCTGAATACTGAGATTATAGACATATGCTATCATACCCCCACTTTAATTTTAAAATTCAAATCATGGTAGCATTCCTCTTACTACTTCATCCTAAACATTCTTGCTAAGGGATAAGTCCCACACTTGGAATTATTAGGGAATTAATTTTCAGTAGAATCAGGACATATCAAGTCATACCACTTAAGAGAACAGACTGTGCCAGGTGATGGTGGTGCATGACTTTAATCCCAGCACTCGGAAGGCAGAGGCAGGGGGATCTCTGAGTTTAGGGCAGCCTGGTCTACAGATCGAGTTCCAGGACAACAAGGGCTACACAGAGGAACTCTGTCATGAAAAAAAGAAAAACAAACAAAAAACCAAAACCAAAACCCAAAAACAAACAACCCCCCAACAAAAAACACTAAACAGATTGCTAGAGGATAGGAATTAGATTAATTTTTATGAACTTAGAGAAAACTATATTAAAGGAACGGTAAGATGGAGAAACTTGGCAATAATGATACCGGGGTGGGGGCTTGTCATCTGACATTATCACCCTGTGACCACAGGCTTCTAAACTTGTTACTTTATCACCAAGTATGAGTTAAGCTTAAACTGAGTTAAGGGGGATGAGTCCTTAAGTTATCTGACTATACAAAATGTTGTATATGCATAACACCAAAAATTCAGATTAAATAAAAATAATTCATGTAGAAACTTAAGTTTCAAAATATTTATTGAAAAACAATTTAGCACGACATTCCTATACCACAAACATAACCACAGGGCTCTAAATGGCCAATAATAGTATACAAAGCCTATCTTGACAATGTCTTTGGAGGTATTAAATATATAGGCCCGTGCAGCTGGAGCTGGGTAACTTAGAAATGTTGCTCCTGGTCACAAAGCCTACTTGGTAGTAAAGGGTGCCACTGAACAACAGACTGCAATTAACTGGAGTAACCAGCTGCATAAACTGCAAGTGTGCTGATTTATTCTTTGAAGAATTTATAAAGAAATTCAGTTAGAGGAATGAATAAATTCATCTCTGAATTCAAAGCTCTTATCTTAGGGTGTGAGCTTGCCTCATCTACCTGGGTACGTCCCCAGTAAGTTCCTTCCTAAAGACCTAAATGCACAGATTTATTACTAAGACTGCAATTAGCAGTTTCAAACAAAGTTAAAACTGGGAAGTTAAAAATGTTTGATAAGTTCTGAAGTTTCTAATATTTCTGTACTCTACATGATAACTTTGTTTTCCCCTTAACCAACAAGCATGCTAAAGAACAGAATTTGACACACACTCACTCAACCTACACACTACTCCAAGCATTGCCAGAAGCAGGGTGTCTAACAGCCAAGTCAGGAGCCATCAGGGTAGAAGCCCAGACTCTTTAACTACAGAGGCACCAGACAGGCCACTGTGTTAAGAACTGAGGTAACAGCAAAAGACCTTTTTGTTTCTTTTTGTTACACATCATAACTTAGTAATTGAGTATTTGCTCCACATTAAATAACCTGGCTAGTTTTAAACAATTAGAAAGTCAGACATTACAGGTGGAGGATCTGTTCACTAGACTCCTGGGTTTCAGTTAAAATGACTAGTTGTATTATTATTTCCCATAAAAATGAAGGATTCTAAAGACTTATTTTTGTGCATTCAGTCTTCTTAATACCCACAAACATAGAGTAAACCTAAAATTTTCATCTGGACATGAGTTATTTCGTGACTCTTAGCCAGTATGTTTGTTAGCAACATGGAGTATTAGGGCAAATATTAAAACAAGGGTGGCCGCAGCAGATAGTTACAGACTTGCTTATGACATTGCCTTGACTAAAGATTTGCCACTGACATTGCCCAAATCCCATAGTTTGGTATCTATGGTACAAATAAAACTCTTCCTGTAATACTTTGCATTCTATCTAATTGCAATTATTCTACTGGAAAAGGCAAGTACAGTGACTAAAATAATAACCTAAAGCCCCTGGTCCAAATAACCACTTTCCACAGTTGCCTGGTCTTTTTAGAGCCTTCTGGTCCTGTTAGGGCATCTCACTGTTGTACCAAAAACAGAGTAAGAGCTGAGCTGCTGGTCCACCTGGTGTGTGACTGACAGATCAACACTGGTCCAGTCAGATAAATCTGACAGCAGTCCTTCCCTGAAACACAGTTCTAGAATGGCTGTATGCACCGATCTGGGAAAGATAGCCAAGTCTACATTAGGATGCCCCCCTTTTATTAGTACCTGTGTTACTTTTCTATACTGCATATAAAGAGTTTTCCATAAAATTTCTTTACAATACAGTATTGAATACCTCCACATGGAAGAATTATGTTAAAAAGTTGTTAAAATCATCCTTACATAATAAGAATGCAACTCTTTTAAACTCTTAAATAGTTTTATTTAGGGGTTCTTTTTTTTTCTTTCAGGCTTTCTGAAAAATGAATTATTTTTTTAAAAAGGTGGGGGAAAGGTTTCCTGTTGTTCTAATGGGATGAGAATGTGGGACTACTTACACACGCGGCACATGCTGATATAACTCAATATATGCTTATTCTACAGGAACTGCAATACAGGACTACCCGAAATAGGGTCTTCAATGGACTGGACCAGTGTTTCAATGCAAATACCAGCCCCAAAACAACATGGTTTTGATTTCACAGTATGAATTCCCCGGAATCTGGGAAAAGGTAATTGTTAGCTGAGGCTGTCCCTCAGCAGCTTGGTCCCTCAACATTCTGAGACATCAGGAAGGACTGCACCACTTCTTCGGTGGACTGGGGGCTGCTGTTGACGTCTTCAAGGGCATCGGTCACTGAATACTGTCGATCTCGCAACCGGTTCCAGTTAGACAGAACATTGTGATACTCAAACACTTTTTCGTAATTTCCAATTGAGTTGTAAAGTTTAATGAGGCCTCGGTAATCATATTCTAGTCCACTGTAGCCTTCACCAAACAGTTTCTTCCCTAAAATAACATAAGAAACAAACAGATCAAATAATGTACAATAATTTTTTGCTTTGATTTCAATACAAGTTTAATTCTTTAAACAGGCTGGCTGGGTTTTAGTCCCATGGAAGGAAAAACTATAGTCTCTGTATCATTGCCTCTTAAATCATTCACATCCATGCAGTATCTCTAAGATGTAAAGGAGTTGGCTTTACTAGAAATGCTAAAATAAATTTTATAGGGTTTGTAAAAATGTTTGTAATTAATTCAAGTATGTGTGTGTGCATTTATGTGTGCGCTTGTGTGTGGAGGTCAGAAGATAACTTTCAGGAGTCTCTTCTCCTTTCATCAGATGAGTTCCAGATGTAGAATTCTAGTTGTGTAGGTTGGTGGCAGCTGCCTTGACCTGATGAGCCATCTTATCAGCCCCAAATTTCAGGTTTAAGGAATAATGTTTTTAAGAACATCTTAAAATAATATGGAGATTTATAGTGTCTCTCTATGTAACCCTGCCTGGCTGTCCTGGAATTCACTCTGTAGAATAGACTGGCCTCAAACAACGCTGAGATTAAAAGCGTGTGCTACACCATTCCTGGATAGTTTTGTTTTTAAAATAAAATGTGCTAAATTTTGTTTTGTCAAGCTGATTAAAACCTAGTCACTTGGGAAGAAGAAACTTCAATTGAGGAAGTGCTTAGATCAGATTAGCCAGTCTGTGAAAGATGTTATGACTGATGACTGATATAGAGACCCTGGCTATTGTGGCAGGACCATCCTTAGGCAGGTAGTATCCTGAGCTATGTAAGAAAGCTAGCTGAGCATGAGGCAGAGAGACAGTCAGCAAGCAGCATTTCTCCATGGTTCCTGCCTCGAGTTACTGCCCTGACTTATTTCCAATGATGAATTATGACCTGGAAGTGTATAATAAAATAAACCAATTCCTCTCCAAGTTCCTTTTGGTCGTGGTGGTTTTGTCACAGAAACAGAAAAAAACAAAATAGAACACAAACTATAGAGACTATCTACAATATGCTTATTTCATTTAAGCAAGGGAGGATAAAATATTTTATAATCTTTGTGTAAAACAATACATAGAAAAATAAGACATGAGAGATTGGTCACCCAAACCAGGTGGGTGGTAACTATGTAGAAGAAATTAAGGAAACTACACATCACTAGGAAAGTAGTTGCCTATGAATTCGTGATTTTTTTCAGAACATTAGTATTTCACACTCAGAGATTGATCAAGTAAGACAATTTACAATGATTAACACATAAATATATGGATCACGATTTGTGACAGAGACAGCAATGGGGGAAAGGACAATCTGTTGAAGAAAAGGGAGTGGGTCAACTATATGTGCTTGGAAAAAGTGAAATTTGATTCCTTTCCTGTACCATGAACGAGTTAATTTTAGGATTGCAGATCTAAAAGTGAATGGTTAAGTAGAGTGTCCAGAAGATGATCTTTTAGAAGAGTATTTTCATAACTGGTAGGAAAAACTCACTCAAACTAAATACAAAAGGTACTAACAAGTACTTCAAGGCAGTCTATTAATACCAAGGAGTTCTTAGGCTAGGCGTGCTAGCATATCCCTGTGATCCAAGCATTAGGAGGAAACAAAATGGTCAGGAGTTCAATACCAGAGTGAGCTATATGAGTCCCTGCATCAATAAACAAAAATAAAATGAAGTGAAATAAACTGTACTTCCCAATGTGCTCTCAAGAAAACAGGCCACAGCACAAGAGGAGACCTCTGTATCTATCACAGGCAACCAACAGGGTTCAATAGTTATAGTACATGGAGAATTTCCTAAGTCAACAATGCCTGACAATTCAATATAAAAATGGGCAAGAACCGTAACAGCAATTTCATACAATGAGATGATAATACAGTCAAATGGAAACAATTCAAATGCTCTTCATGTTCATTAAATGTAGACTAGATAAACAATGACACCCAAATCCAATATAATGTAAGTTATGGAAACTACCAAGGGACTAGCAACACATCAGTTAACCCACTAAGAAAGATAGTCTCCACTTAATATCAAGGTCAAAAACAGGCAAACCTAATTATGTTAAAGATGTGAGACCTCCAGACGGCAAAAGGAGCAGGGACAGCAGCTGGACTAACACCTCAACGTAGTGACTTTTACCTATAGCCACATATCACTAATGACTTCAATACTGAGGAAGAGCCTTGACAGGAGTATTCTAAACGGCTGTGGTCAGTTCTGTCTTGTGAAGCACTAACTTTGTCAGTGTCAACATTTCCCTTGTGCAGCATATAACAATGTGGGCACGCTCTGGGACACCTAAGAAAAATGTAAAGGTAACATACCAATTGCTATAGATCGCAAATATAGTTTTTCAGCATTTTCATATTGATTCATGTCATAATTATATAAAGATGCCAAATGTCCCACCGAAAGGGCTACTTCATAATCTTCTTGACCAAGAAGCTGCTCTTTAATCTGAATTGCTTTTATGTGCATTTCTTCAGCTTCCTGAAAAATAAGCCAAATGGAACATTAGATCGCACTTTTTCTAAGGACAACAACTCTACTCAATGAGCAAGTTTGTTCTAAATGTCAACCGCAGGTTATGATTGCCATCAGGTAGTAAGATCAAACAACATCCCATACCTTTTCCAAAAGCAGTTAATAAAAAAAGCCTTACTGGCACATTTTTTTGTTGTTGTTATTTTGTTTTGTTTGTTTTTTTTTTCTTCCAAACAGGGTTTCTCTGTGTAGCTTTGGAGCCTGTCCTGGAATGAACTCTGTAGACCAAGCTGGCCTCAAATTTACAGAGATCCACCTGCTTCTGCCTCCCAAGTGCTGGGATTCAAGGTGTGCGCCACCACTGCCTAGCTAGATTTATTATTTTAAATTTACTAATCATTTAGAGATAAAAGAATATAAGCCCCCTTTACCTTAAATTTTCTCATTGACTGATAAAGTCTTCCAAGGTTGCCATAGTGTTTTGCAGTCTGTACATTAAACTCCCCGAAAGCTTTCTTAGCTAGCTGGAGTGAAGACAAGTGCAAGTCATGTGCTTCCTGAAGCAGCCTCTGTTCTGTCTCTTTGTTATGACAGTCAATCGCGATCTCCTCTAAAATAAGTGCTGAACGAACAAAGAGTTAAGTTAGGAAACTTAGCATCCATTTTCTAAAGGGCCAAATATCCAACTGAAAATTAAAGACTGTAGTATTTACTGAATACGTAACTGACTGTAGTTTAGAACTGGCCAAGATCAAAGCCTTCGACATTTGAGGTTGGTTTCTTTTTTTTCTTATTTCTTTTCCTTTCTTTTTTTTTTTGAGTTGGGCTCTCGATATATAGCCCAAACTAGCTTTGAATTCATGGCAATCCTTCTCCTTTAACTTCTTTCTAATGTTGGGATTCCATGTGTGTGCCATTGTGCTAAGCCAAACTATTCTAATTCAACAGTATACTTTTGGAAAAGTCATTCTATTTACACAGTACATTCATTCAAATGGAGGAAAAATGGTTTACCTTAAATTATTTTTCAGAATCAGCTTCTATTGTAATAGCATGCTACATTTTATAGATGGAAATTTGATTTTAAAAGTAAATGGTCACCTGCAAATGGTGATGAATGCCTACGTGAGCAACTGGGAGGCCAAGGCAGCAGGGTTGGGAGTTTAAGGCTAGCCTTGGCTGCAGGACAACTTTAAGGGCAGCCCGGACTACATGAGACCTTGTCTCAAAAAACCAAACCAGAAAAAAAGAAAAAGAAAAAGTGAATGCTAGAAGTAAAACTATGGAGGAGTGCTCTAAGCACTTCTGACAATTCTGAAAGCACCCTTTATGAAACATAACCTTTAACCAAACATAACTGACAAAGTGTTGCCTCTTACTCTACCAACCCAATTGGGTCAGAAGACATTTCAATTTCAAGGTTCCACCCAAGGTTTCCAAGGCCATATAAGGCCTAAGAATACAGACATTGTCAGCTCATTTTACGTCTTGGCATTATACAGAGGCAGTGAAAAGGCAGTCACCTTAAGAAAAGAAGGTTTAAAGCAGTTTCAATTCCAGAGGAGATTAAGGTACTTAAAAGGAAGTACACGCCTATGTGTACTGTGATAGGAAAATGTTCAGGACACAGCAGGAGAAAACATAAGGCTAGAAGTTACTTTCTCCAATATTTATTTATTATGTGGGTGGGGGATGAAGGTGGGGGTGAATTTGTGCCACAACATTCAAATGGAGGTGATAAAACAATCTGGTGGTAGCCAGTTCTTTCCTACTATATTTATGTGGATACTGGGTATTGAATTAAGGTTATAAGGCTTACTCCCTTAGCCATCTCACTGGCCCTTTAATATCTTACTCAAAGAAAGAAGGAACTAAAAGAATCAACACAATGGTGATTCAGTATTAGTGAGGCTTTGTGTAACTTATTTTTTTCTCCTATCTAACTTCATGGCTGGCACTACTGAATGAAGATAATCCAGAATGAGCAAAAGACTCATCTGCATTCACATAATTATCACAAGGGTGATCCCGTCTCAACAGAATCATGGCAGTAAGTGAAGGAAGAGCACTGGTGAGGATGGGCAGACAACTTAAAAAAGCAAAGGGGGAATTTGGCAAGAACACTTAAAAGTTGGGGTTAAAAAGAGGGCTAGCACTGTAAGCCAACCCTCTGGGAACCCTTGTCAGTCCTATGTTACTGTGGAATCGTCTGCATTACTCTTCTATATTACTCCAAGGAAGGGGATGGAGGGAAGAAGAAAGTAAAATGAACAAACAACGATATATGAAAGAGTTGAGGGAACTATTTCAGTAGTCATATATAATCTAACAGCCAAACTTTATGCCACATATTGAATTTACAGTCATCTCAGACTAGATTACAAAGGGTACCTTTCACCCTCTTTGAAGAAGCCAAAAGAAGATGATCTTCAGGTAGGATGTGGGTAATGATACCAATGGCTCTTTCTGCATGAAATCTGCAATACACATAAATAGAGTCTAGTGGTTTGTTTGTTTTTAGTTAAAAGTGATATAAAAAACATAACATGTATTACAATATTGACAGAAAGTACTAGTAAAACCACAAAAACAATCAAAGAGTTTTGGGGCTCGAGAAATGGTTCAGCAGTTAAGAGCATTTGCTGTTCCTCAACAGGACCCAAATTCAGCTCTAAGTACTCACACTGGGTGGCTTACAAACTCCTGTTAACTCCAGCTCCAGAGGATCTGACTGATCTCTCTTCTCTCCCTTTCTGTTTTTCGAGTCAGGGTTTCCTCTGTGTAACAGCCCTGGCTGTTCTAGAACTAGCTCTGTAGACCAGGCTGGCCTCCAACTCAGAGATCTGTCTGCCTTTGTCTTCCAAATGATGGGATTAAAGGCATGCGCCACCACCACTGGGCATGAATACCCACTGTATTCTAATCTCCTCAAAAAAGTCCTCATTATGGTCTATAAGACTCAATCTCTCACTGCCACCTCCCTCCCTCTCCTCCCATTCCTACACCAACCCTCTTAGCCTCCAGTCTCTCTCTCTCTCTCTCTCTCTCTCTCTCCTCTCTCTCTCTCTCTCTCTCTCTCTCTCTCTCTCTCTCACACACACACACACACACACACACAAAAATCATGTTCTTACTGTAGCAGTGCTTTCCCTTCTGTGTGCACATGGTTAATTTTCGCTGAACAGAGTACATAAAGTCCCTGAAAATCTCTCACCTCTCTAATTTTCTATCCATGGTAACATCTGGTTATCTGTTCGCAGCCCAGCCCACTAAACACAAGGTAAACTACTTGCCTATTATACCTGCTTCTCCCTTACAACCCACACATCTTAAAAAAAAAAAAAAAAGGTTTATGTTTATCATTTTTAATTATGTATCTGAGTGTGGGTATATGCATGTGAGAAACCTACAGAGGCAAGGTGTTGCATTCCTCTTGTGCTGGAGTTACAGGTGGTTGGTTGTAAGTCACCAGACATGGGTGCTGCAAACCAAACTCAGGTCCTCTGAAGAACAGTATTCATTCCTAACCACTGAGCCATCTCTCTAGCTCCCCGCTCAAACTTATCTCTATCTTCAAATTCACTAGTTCCCTTTAGTGTTTAACTAATGTGCTGTTTAACTTGTCCATAGAGTTTTAATACCAATGACTATACAGACAGGTGCCTTTTCCTCAGCTCTGTTGCTTTCTTTCTTTGAGACATGTTGGTAACCTAAACTGGCCTCAAACTCCTAGCAATTCTCCTGTCTCACTTGAGGGCTAGTGATTGCCACCATGTTTTTTAGTATATTCAGCATAGTACCACTGCAACCAATTTTAATACATTTTTATCACCTTAAAAATTCATAGATATATCTAGCAATCTTCACATCCCTCCAACACCCCAGTTAAGAAATATTCATTTACTTTCTCTCTTTAGTTGTCTATCTAGCCATATAAAATTAAGCTGTACAAAATGTGATCCTTTGTGACTAGCTTCTATAAGTTAGCGTGTTTTCAAGCCTCAACCAAGGTGGAAGATGGATCTTGTTTCATTTGAAATTCCCAGCCTTCAAGAGGAAGCAAGTAGATTGTTTGAGCCCAGAAGTACAAGGTCAGCCTGAGTAACAGCTAGAACTCCCTGCAAAAACATAAAGCCTGTCTTTGAAAAAGTTTTTGAGTCAGGTGTGGTAGTACAGGCCTTTAGTCCCATCACTTGGGAAGAGGCAGGTGGATCTCTGTGAGCTGGAGCCCAGCCTGGTCTATAGAGCAAATTCCAGGACAGCCAGGGCTACAGAGAAAAACCCTGTCTCAAAAAACCAAAAAGAGAAAGTCTCTGCTTTTTTTTCTCCTGCTGGAGAAAGGGATCTTGCTATATAAATCTTGGCTGGCCTGGAATTCACTGTATAGCCCAGAGTGCTCCTTAAAAAAATGTTTTTTAAGTTGTTGGGGGAAAGATAGCAGGAGTCAATTTTCTCCTTCCACCGTATGGGTCTCAGATAAGGAACTCAGGCTGTTATTCTTGGCAGCAAGTGCCTTGAATTCTTTATCTTCTGAACCCAGCATCAGTGCTGGGATTACAGGTATGTCCTACCATGCCTGGTCTTCTTTTTGCCTTCATTGTTCCTCCAAAACATTACTGTTTACCTCTTTTATATCAGACCTAGAGAACTTTCTTTATAAAGAGCTATACAGTAAATACTTTGTTATGTTGGCAACAACATATTCTTTCACAGATATTTAAGTCTACTACTATGACATGAAATAGTCATAGGAAATAGATGAACAAATGAGCATGCCTATGGCCCATGAAAATAGTTTTATATATAGGCGAGAGTCCATGGCTGAGGATTTTAGAGACCATTATTTGTTGCTGGGGATTTTCCTCACTTTTGCAAGCTTACATATTTAAAAGAAGAACTATGGTACATCCAGTTTTTCTGTTCTCAGCACAAGTTTGTAAGTTGTTAAATTTGTCATCAAGCCAGAGGTTATTAATTACTCAAACAAAAATCACTGAAGGAAATATTGAAAAGAACTCATTCCATAAAGAAATACACAAATCAGGGCTGGAAAGCTGGATCAGCAGTTAAAAGCACTAGCAGCTCTTCCACAGCACCTGAGTTCAATTCCCAGAACCCATATGGCAGCTCACAACTGTCTGTAATTCCAGTTCCAGAGGATCTGACATCTTCACACCAATGCACACAAAATAAAGTTGAATAAATTATTAAAAAAAAAAAAGAAATACATAAATCTTAATTTGAAACCAAAGGAAGCCTAAATGGATTCCTTAAAAACTGGGATGAAGCCAGGCAGTGGTGGCACACACCTTTAATCCCAGAACTTGGGAGGCAGAGGCAGGTGGATCTCTGTGAGTTTGAGGCCAGTCTGGTCTACAGAATGAGTTCCAGGCCAGCCTCCAAAGCAATACAGAGAAAATCTGTTTTCAAAAAACAAAAACAAAAAAATTTGGGATGAGGGCTGGGTGGTGGTGCTCAACTTTAATACCAGTAGTTGGGAGGCAGCGGCAGGCAAATCACTGTGAGTCTGAGGCTAGCCTGGTCTACAGAGTGTGTGCCAGGATAGGCTTCAAAGCACACAGAAACACTGTCTCAAAAAGAAAAAAAAAAAAAAAAGGGGGGGGTGATTTTTAAATGATTTCAGAAAATTTTATAACACCAGGAAGACAAGTTTATCCATACAATACTTAGGGACTATTACACTATGGGTAAACAGTATTATCCTTCCAAGAAAAGACGGAACTTACAGTGCATTGTCAAATTTCCCAGAGCTGTACTGGTGAACGTAGGAAGAGTAAGCCAGATCTTCATGAGCCGTTGCTACATGGATATTTTTGCCTCCAAACACTGACTGTCGAATGTCGAGCGCTGCCTGAAAGAATCATAAAGACATTTAATAATATTGTATACCACCTAAGTTAACTATCCCCACACTCTATGTACCTAATCCCTTAAATTTCAAATGGGAAAATCCTGCTGGATTTAAACAGGAGCATAACCTGAAAATCATCCTCCAAAGACCTGGTTCTGTGAAGAAGACATCCATCTTGGGAATCCCATCAGTGTTTTTCAGCAGTAAGGCAATGCTCTACCATAGAGCCATAGCCTCAGCCCTAACAGTTTCTTTTACATTCTTCTTTAAAAGAGAACTGTGAAATCAGCGATATCTTGTCTAGAGCCATGGTATGGGATATCAATTACCTGAAATAATGATTCTAAGGCCTAAAATTATATATAATTATCAATCCTTGCTGGTAAAAAGGCAGGAAGACTGACCCTTGACAAATCCGCCACAAAGTGAATCCATCACCTGGGCAACTTACAGACAGAAAATACTGTGGAATATGGACTCACAGTCCTGGATCATACTCTTCAATTCTTAAAACATTTGACTTTGAAGTCTTTTACATAACACTTAGTAAAGCAGTGGTGAGGCCTGCAGGAATAAGGAAAGGCTCCTCAAAGAGTGATTGACTGATTTATTCCTGAGATAGGGTTTTTCTGTGTAGCTTTGGAATCTATCCTGGCACTCCTCTGTAGACCAGGCTGGCCTTGAACTCACAGAGATCCGCCTGCCTCTGCCGCCTGAGTGCTGGGATCAAAGGTGTGTGCCACCATCGAGTTTTTTTTTTTTTTTAAATTGGTCTGCTATTGTTTTTTTTATTATCTTTATTTTATTTGCATTGGTATTTTATCTGCATGTATGTCTGTGTGAGGGTGTCATATCCCCCAGAACTGCAGTTAGAGACAGTTATGAACTGTCATGTGGGTGCTGGGAATTCAACCCAGGTCCTCTGGAAAAACAGCCAATGCTCTTAACCACTGAGGCATCTCTCTGCCTCTCAAAGAGTTATTTTTATATATGAAATGGCAAACAAATACAGGTCAGCAAGTCAACTTAGGTTAAAAGCAAAGGGAAATAACCATTAACATACCTGATAAATTGCAACAGACTGACAGATATTATCTACATTGAGTAAGTAGAACCCATAATCTAGCAGCGTGTCAGAGTATTTTGGGTGTTTGGATCCAAAATGATCTCTGTAAAAACACAGAGAACTATTAGGATATAAAGGTGAAAAATTTGTTAAAACAGTATCTTTAAAAATAATAATCACTTACCGTGCCAAGTACACTGCATGTTTAATTAACTGTTCTGCCTTCTTAAATTCACGTTTAACTACACAAGCCTAAAGACAAAGAGAGAAATTAATAAACAACTCTCAAACAGTTCATTAGTGTGCAACAATAAGTATAGTTTGAGACCACACTATAATAGTCAATTAAAAAAAAAAAAAATCAATGATTCTCCTGGGTGGTAGTGGCACATGCCTTTAATTCCAGCACTCAAGAGGCATGAGCAGGTGGATCTCTAAGTTCAAGGTCAGCCTGGTCTACAAGATGGAACTTTTCAGGACAGTCAAGGATACATAGAGAAACCCTGTCTTTGGGAGAGGTGGGTGGGACTAGACGGGACTCTTTTAATTTGTAATTTTTTTTTCCAAGTCTCTAATAATTTTTAAAGAAACAGATCTGTAAAGAACTTGGGAAAATTCTGATAGTGGTTTCCAGTATAAACCTGTTATAACAAAGGTAATCTATAAGCTGTTACATGCCTACCCCTTTATAAAACTAAAATGCTGCAGGGAGGATTCAGCATAGTATTTTTTTTTTTAAAGATTTATTTACTTATTATGGATATCGTGTTCCACCTCCATGAATTCCTGCAGGACAGAAGCGGGCACCAGATCTCATTATAGATGGTTGTGAGCCACCATGTGGTTGTTGGGAGTTAAACTCAGGATCTCTGAAAGAACAACCAGTGCTCTTAACCTCTGAGCCATCTCTCCAGCCCCTCAGCATGGTATTTATATATATATATATATATATATATATATATATATATATTAATATACATACACACATATATATATACACATATTCCACTTCTAGAATGGCTTATAGTGAACTTTTCTCACTTTCTTTATATAAATATCTATGTACACATATTTTTAAATACTGTTTTTTATGTGTGGGAGTATTTGCCTATATGCATGCCAGAAAGTGTTAAATCTTCTAGAATTGGAGTTACAGAGGTATAGGAGCTGCCATGTGGGTGCTGGGAATCAAACCTGGGTGTTCTGGAAAAGTAGCCAGTGTTTAAATGCTGGGCCATGTCTCCAGTTTCATACTTTAAAATTATTTATTAATAACTTATGGTGTGCACATGCACATATGTATAAATGAATTTGGTTTTCTTTCTTTCTACCATGTGAGTCTCCCAGGGGTTGAACTCAGTTGTCATGTTTGATTGCAAGTACCTTTATCCACTGAGCCATCTGACTGGACCTTTTGGTTAAATTAAAGCACTTGCTCTTTACAGGCCTTGTTATTCAGGACTTCTCCCCTAGCCTGAGATCAGATAACATCTGGGACATCAAGTTATCATGGACACAGGCCCACACAGTAATTTTTATACGTACAGAAGAACTTCTAAGTTTTTATTTACTTTTTTAAAAATTTTGTTTAGATGTTGTTGTTTGCTTTTTTGAGACAGGGTTTCTTTGTGTAGCCTTGGCTGTCCTGGGACTAGCTCTGTGGACCAGGCTGGTCTCAAATTCACAAAGATCCGCCTGTCTCTACCTCCTAAGTACTAGGATTAAAGACGTGTGCCACTACCACCTGGCTAAAAAAGTATTTTGAACCATAGGATTACCAGTTTTTAAACTCTAAATACCATGTGCATATACAAATTTTGCATGTATATTATTTCACACAAGCATATATTTAATATTTAAATTGAGCATGCTAATATCTTTTTCTCACACAGATGTAATTTGAATTATTTATGTTGCTATTCACTTCCTCTAAAGTGAATGGTGGAGACTCAGGCACACTGGAACATGCCTGTAGCCCAAAGAAAGTCACAATTTGAAGGCAGTCTTGAATCACACATCATGTTTAAGGATAGCTGAAGTGACATACCAAGATCACATCTCAATAAACAACTTTCTTAGTATTTGGCAGAAATAGTGCTATCTTCTAAACCAAAACCCTGCAGTCTTTTTTTCTGATTGAAACAACTCAGATAAAACCAACTAAAAATGGGCCGGGCGGTGGTGGCACATACCTTTAGTCCCAGCACTTGGGAGGCAGAGGCAGGTTTGAGGCTAGGCTGGTCTACAGAGTGAGTGCCAGGACAGGCTCCAAAGCAATACAGAGGAACCCTGTCTTCAAAAACCAAACAACAAAACAACCAACTAAAATGGAATATTCAAGTGTGAGTACCTTCCATACAAAGAAGATATTGATTTAAGGCTTTTGTATACCAAAACAGCAACGGTAAGATACTAATAAATAGACTCAAAGAATTCATATACTTATTTACAGAAAAAGAAACTAGAGAAAAATCAAATAAAGACTGTCTAACAGGTCTAGTACAAGCTCTCCCGCTGTGAAATGCAATCTAGAAGGAAGGTAAATACACTAGAAGACATTCTAGCCCTCAGCCTACAGGCCCCACACAATTTCTAATGAGAAACTGAGGCTACTACACAGCTTAAGGAAGACAAAACTTCAAGCCGAATTAGCATCAAATATTACTGTGATGTGTATTTCAGTGATCTCAAACAATTATTTTCACAGGTTTCCTTGACAACAGAAAATTTATGAGACAGTTTTTTGTTTGTTTATTATTTGAAACAGGGTCTTTCTATGTAGCCCTAGCTGTCCTGGAACTCACTCTGTAGACCAGGTTAACCTCAGACACCCACCTGCCTCTGGAACAGTTTTGATTAGAAACTAAGTTTCTAAAACTAATCAGAGAAACTCAGAAAACAGATCTTGTTCATTACTAAAGATTAACAACTTAAAGCCAGGTAAGTCCTATACAACATTTCATTTTAGACATCATATTCACCTTAGAAGCTTGTCTTAAAACATCCACCACAACTTTGACTGGTAAGCCTGCCGTAATTTCCTTCATCGCCTCAACACACCATTTATATGCCTTTGAAAAAATTAAGAGAAAGAACTGTGATAAACTAAATGACAGTATTTAATGAAATTATCACGAATTTTTCCTACAAGATTTCAAGTACTTCAACACACACAAAAAATATTTACAATTGAAAACTTCTGAGACTATTTTTTGAAAGTGTGAGTTGATCACACTATTTTTACTCTTACATCTATACCTTTCTCAAGCAAAGTGTGGTGGTGCACACCTGTCATTCCTGAGTCAGCAAGGCCATTTCCTGAGCTCAGAGTTGGAGGTGAGCCTATGTATGAATCCTATCTCAAACACTTCTACAGATGTGAGACACATTCAGGAAATGAAGCATGTTCTATTTTTCCCAAAGCACTTCCCCCACCTACCTTAGGAAACATTCCCTCTTCTAGCCCCTAGTGTACCAAGCTTATCTTCTAGGCTTCAGTCCTAGACTAGGTTTCCTGTATTTTCCTTTCCCTTCTGTAACGTTTTATCTCTCTCTTTCTCTTTCCACCCCCCCCCCTTTTTTCTATCTGAGACGGGGGACCCAGAGCTTGCTATGTAGACTAATCTGGCCTCCAACTCAGAGACATCCAACTACCTCTGTTTCCCAGGATTAAAGGTGTGTGCCATTACTTTCTATATTAATTATCTGTTTAGCTGAGTGCCTACTTTGTGCTAGATATTGTTCTAATAAGCACTTAATGTTCAGGTATACATTTAACTGATACCACAACACCATGGTATGCACTATTATTATGGAAAAGTGAGGTACAGAGGAGTCAAGTGGAAGGCAATGAGCTAGCATTTATGTAGTATGAGGAAAACAAAAATGACATTTTCTAGTGATTAGCAGAAGGTTAAAAAGAAAAGGCAAAATATGTTACTCTGGATAGTGAAAATTGCTATTCTATAAAGAAAGAAGATAGAATAAGAGTGCCCATTTTGGTAAATTCTGGGCTTACCTGAGAAGTCCTGTCTCAAGCTGAAACAGTGACTGAGATCCCAGTATCATCCTTGGGCTCCCCCACACATGCATACACATGTAAACATGTACCTGCCCACATACATGCTCTCACACCTACCTATGAGAATACATATATACATACTCACGTGTACTACACATGCATACATAGGAAAGAGGGCTGGAAAGATGGCTCAGTGGTTCAGAGTTTCCAGCATCCACATCAGACTGCTCACAATTGCCCACTGTAACTGGGGTCCAACACCCTCTTTTAGCCTCCTCAGTACTCATGTACACATAGCAACACACAGGCATATATGCAAATACAATTAAAAATAAATCTGTAAGCTGGGCAGCGGTGGCACACGCCTTTAATCCAGCACTCCTGAAGCAGAGACAGGTGGATCTCTGTGAGTCTACTGAGCAGAGTTTCAGGCCAGCCAAGGCTGCACAGAGAGATCCTGTCTTCAACAAATGAACAAACAAAAAAACAAAACTAAATCTATAAAAAAACAACCCAAGGAAGACAGATCCTGAAGAATACCCCCAGCACTGACCTCTAGCCTCCACTCATGCGAACACACATACATATGTGAACACACCTACACATGTAATCACACAGAACACACCCACAGAAATTTTTAGAGGTTAGTCTGGGCTACCTGGTCTTAACTATCCAAAAACAAATCAGACCACCCAATACATGACATGCAATTTAGAAGACACTTAAGAGAAAACTGGCTTATCCTATTTCCCAGAGAGTTACCTTAAAACACTTACCTCACCATGATGGGTCACATGCCTGTAACCCCAGCACTTGAGAGATTGATGTAGGAAGACCATAAATTCAAGGCCATCTTGGGCTACAAATACAGACCCTGTCTCAAAACAAGAAGCCAACTTACCTCATCATAGTGGCTTTTTGCAAACAGGAGTGCACACAGTTCTCCATAGAGAGCAGCTCTGTTTGCTTGTTGGCCATGTTTTGATAACTTATCCATGTATGTCTGAGCTAACTTAAATGTTTCTTCACCTAAATGATATTTGCAATTTCCATTTCGCACATGGAGCAACCTGAAAAAGACAAAGAGCCCTTTACTTTTGGTACTTTCAGCATCATGACACTGATTACCCCCCCACCCCACCCCACCCCCCACACACAGGGTTTCTCTGTGGCATTGGAGACTGTCCTGGGACTAGCTCTTGTAGACCAGGCTGGTCTCGAACTCACAGAGATCCGCCTGCCTCTGCCTCCTGAGTGCTGGGATTAAAGGCGTGTGCCACCACTGCCCAGCGACACTGATAACCTCTTAAAATAAGGATGCAGCACCTGCAAATATCGTGCAGACAGTGGATGCACGATATGGGGCTGCATTAGAAAAAACTATTTTGTCTCAAGTGGTGCTGATGATAATGCTGAGTTTCCTGTGATTAATCTCAGTGGATTTCTTGTGTTTTCTAAATATTCATGTATTTTGTGTATTTAGCATGTGCTAAACAAAAAAGAATCCTTTTTGTTTCAAATTCTAATATAATACACAAAATAATGAAGAAAATAAAAATCAGTCTGACATATTACCACTTGCCATTACCTTTCCTTCTCATTTTTTGTATGTCTGTGCATCACTTCATCAGTTGCCAGTGCTCTCATTCATGCTGCTTCCTAAGTGCTCATTTTTGCTTACTGTACCACTACAGTAAGTTCAATGATGCAACGGTGATTACCTATTTGTCCTACACCCTCTGTGGCAAAAAATCCTGAGTACACTAAACAAAATAATGTACAACCTGCTAACAATCTGGTGAGTCTGAAAGCTCATCAACATGCTTTAGAGCAGACTAAACTCTAGGCAGCAGGAGACTATGCATCTACAGCCTACAGGACAAGAACAGTTGTTAAGAGAAATGCTCATCTGCCTATAAGGCCAACACATTCTTCTGAAAATGCTTAGAACCCAGAGGCAATAAAGACATAAAAGAGATTTAAAGAAAACCAAGTAGGACATTAATATCAACACTCTAGGGGCAGAACTAGGCCTAAATTCTGAAACTGTCTAAACCACGTGAGAAGCAGGCAGAGAAAGATGGTAAAGCCTCTGCCTATCAATTCTGGTTGTGAGCCTAGCCTTTAATGGCTGAGCTGTATCTCCAGCCCGACTCTGCCTATCATGTGTGAGGCCCTAAGTTCATCCCCTAGCACTGCAGAAACTGGAGAAGAGGAAGGGAGGGAGAATTAATGTCACTACTCTAGAATGGCAAGTGGAATTATTGTATATCTTTCTGAGCAGGGCAGTCAAGGTTGAGTAGAATACTCAAAAAAGCAAAAAACCAACAGACGCTTGAGTGAAGCTGGTGGCACAATGCAAATTCACAATCTGCTTGGGCTACAGAATGAGCTGAGGATTTGGCTCAGCAGGCAGTGTGCTTATTTAGCATGCATGAAACCCTAGGTTCAAACCTCAGCACCACATAAACTAGACTTGGTGGTGTGAACCTAGCACCCCAGCCCTTGGACAGCAGAATTATGAGGATCAGATGTGATGTTAAAGGTAATCCTCAACTATACAGGGAGTTCAAAGCTAGCCTGGGATACATGAATGAAAGGAAATCAGGAGTTGTCAATGCCCTTTACCACGAGTATTCCAGGATGATCATTTCTGGTCATTACCTAGTAACTGGCACATGATGGGGCAATAGACTATTTAAAGCCAGAAAGGCACTGCTTGGTGTTTTCTACAGTCCCACTGGTGGTCTGTTCTATTCAAGCATACATTAAACATAGAATCATTAGGTTCTGTGTGTCCATCTGGGCTGAGAGTAAGCAGGATGGAAGAGCCAAGAAACTTTTGATGCAACTGACAGGTCTGAGTAAAGGGTGTGTTACCAAGGTTCCCACCTGCACTCTACAGTGGAATCAGAGTAGCTTACTTTCACAAGTAACAACAATGTGAAATCACACCTCCCTTATCAACAGCTTTCTGCTCTTCCAGAGGACTTGGGTTCAGTTCCTAGCATGTACATGGTGGCTCACAACTATCTGTAACTTCACTTCCAGGAGATCCCATGCCCACTTCTCACCTTTGCAGTCAATGCCCTACATGTTACACATTTATGCCTGCAGACAAAACACTCATAGACACAAACAAATCTAAATTTTAAAAATTATTTATAACTATATTTATAACTAATTATAAAAAAAATTAGAAGAATAAATACTGCCAGGTAGTAACTGTGCAATCTTTAATCTCAGCACTAAGAAGGCAGACGCAGTCGGATCTTTGAGTTCAAGGCCAGCCTGGTGTACAGAGAGAGTTCTAGGACAGCCAGGGCTACACACAGAGAAACCCTGTCTCTATAAGCCAAATAAATAAAAAAAATAAAGATAATAAAACAAACAAGTGAAAACAAAGTGATGTGGATGTGGAGACACACACACACACCTTCAATTCCAGCACCCTGGTAACAGACAAGCACAATTCTGTGAGTTCCAGGTCAGCCAAAGCTACATAGTGAGACAATATCTCAAAACACAGACACAGACATCTGTCAACTTAATTGGCTTAAGAAATAAATGCCGGGGGCTGGAGAGATAGCTCAGCGGTTAAGAGCACTGACTGTTCTTCCAGAGGTCCTGAGTTCAATTCCCAGCAACCACATGGTGACTCACAACCACCTTGAATGAGATCTGGTGCCCTCTTCTGGCTTGCAGGCAGAAGACTGTATACATAATAAATAAATAAAATCTAGAAAGAAAGAAAGAAAGAAAGAAAGAAAGAAAGAAAGAAAGAAAGAAAGAAAGAAAGAAAGACAGACCTAGGTCGGCTGGGTGGCGGTGGCACACACCTTTAATCCCAGCACTCGGGAGGCAGACGCAAGCGGATCTCTGTGAGTTCAAGACCAGATTGGTTTACAAAGAGCTAGTTCCAGGACAGCCTCCAAAGCCACAGAGAAACCCTGTCTGGAAAAAAAACAAAACAAAACAAAACAAAACAAACAAACAAAAAAGCCTAGGCTCATTATTAAAGCATACCTCTGGGTTCCTAGAGACAGATCATGAGGATTGTGAACTAATCAATGGATTAATGATGTGATGGTGTCACTGGAACACTGTGAAAGGAGGTAGGGCCTAGTTGAAAAAGGTAAGTAGATCACTAGGAGTACATCTTTGGGGGCTGTAACTTCTCCTGACTCAAGTATCTCTTTCCACTCCTGCTCCAACAAGCTTCTGTTACCATATTTTATCCATGTTAGGTATTTAGCTAAAGTCTAATATCAGACACCACTTTTTCTAAGATCTAGTATATTTTTATGGAAACAAAAGGTAAGTGCTCAGGATTCATGAAACCCTGGGTTTGATTCCTAGCACCAAAGAAACAAAATATTTTTTTTTTAATGAGTGACAGACTGAATGGGGGACAGGTTAGACAGTGACACTAAGAACTGATAAGGGGGGGCCGGAGAGATGGCTCAGAGGTTAAGAGCACTGGCTGCTCTTTCAGAGGTCCTGAGTTCAAGTCCCAACAACCACATGGTGGCTCACAACCATCTGTAAAGAGATGCCCTCTTCTGGCCTGCAGGGATACATGCAGACAAAACATTGTATACATAATAAATAAATAAAGCTTTAAAAAAAGAAAAGAAAAGAAAAGAAAAGAAATTCTGTTTTATTTTGAAACAAGGTCTCACTTTGTAGTCTAGGTTGGCTTCTCATTTACAATCCTTCTGCTACAATTTTCAAGTGCTGGGATTACAAGCATATGCCACTATATCCTTCCTGAACCATGCTTAAGTGTACAATTCAGTACTGTTAATTACATTTATTGGGTCATGCAATCATTACCCTAAAAGAAACTTTGTAACCATTAGTCAATAGTTTCTCACTCTTTTTAAAAAATAATTATTTATTCTTATTTTATGTTCACTGGCGTTTTGCCTGCATGCATTTCTGTGTGAGGGTGTCAGATCTTGGAGTTAGACAGTTGTTAGCTGCCACATGGTTACTGGGAATTGAACTCAGCTGCTCTGGAAGAGTAGTCAGTGTTCTTAATTTCTGAACCATCTTTCCAGCCCCTCTCATTCTTTCTTATTTAGTCCTCAGTTAGCTTTCTACTGTTTATAAATTTACTTCTATAATATATACTTCTATATAGTAAATATAAATCTAATATAATATAAATTTAATTCTATACTATGTATTTCTTCTATAAATACATATATGTACATATGTATCACTTTTTCTCACAGGGTAAAATTCTCAAGGTTCATCCACATTGCAGCATACAGAATTGAGTATCTTTTCATCTGCAAACAGATACTTGGATTCTTTTCAGCTTCTGGCTCTGTGACATAGCATTCAAATCTCCTTTCTTTCATTTTGTATTATATACATGTGTATGTCTATGTATGAGGTCAGAGGGTATCAGATCTCCTGAAGGTGGAGCTACAGGCAGTTGTGAGCTAACTGATGTGGGTACTGGAAATCAAATTCTTGCCCTATACAAGAACAGTACATGTTAGCCCCAGCACTTAGGAGGCAGATTCTGAGTTCAAGGCCAACAAGGTCTATAGAGAGCTCAGTACAACCAGGGCTACACAAACCCTGTCTCCAAAAGGGGGGGGGCAAGGGGATGGGGACACAACATAGTATGTGCTCTTAACCACTGAGCAATCTCTCTAGCCCCTTAGTCTCTGCTTTCAATGGTCTTGGATATGCACCTTGGAATGCAATTGCTGGGGCATATGGTAATTCTATCTTTAGAGTCTGAGGAACTGCCAAACTGTATACTGCATAGCTGCATCATTTTACACTCAGCAACAGTATGCAAGGTTTACAATTTCTCTTCATCCTCACCACCACTAACTTTCTGCTTGTTTTGCATTGCTGGAAATCCATCCTAATACATGACAGAAGATGGGCAAGAGCTCATCTCTAGTTCATTAAAGAAATTCTACATGTCCTTGGTACACATGAGGTGGTATCTTATCTACGATTAACACAGAGTTCCCTGATAACTGATACTGTAATATTTTTTAATATGCTCACTGGCAATTTACACAGCTTTTTTGGAAAAGTGTTTACTCAAATCCCTTGCCTATTTAAAAACTTGGGTCATTTGTTGTTGAGCTGTACTCCTTGGTACATTCTAAATACTAGAACCTTGTCCAATACATAATTTGTAGATACTTCCCATTCGGTAGGTTGTCTTTTTTTTTTTTTTTGAGCCAGGGTCCTTGGGAATGGTGGTATATCCCTGTATTCCCACCACCAAAGAGACTCAGGCCAGTATTGGATATATAGTGAGACCATGTCTGAAAGGAAATGAATAAGGACAAGATGGGTTCAGGGACAGGAAAGAAGAGAGACTGACAGGATCTTGTTATGTCCCCTGAGTGCTGAGATTACAGACGTAAACTACCAGACCCAGCTTCACTGTCCTGATACTGTCTTCTGATTTACAAAAGTTTCTAGGGGGTTCTGGTGAGAGAGAGAGAGAGAGAGAGAGAGAGAGAGAGAGAGAGAGAGAGAGAGAGAGAGAGAGTGTGTGAGCACTAAAGTAGATGTGAAGGTCAGAGGTTAACACTGACTGTCTTCCTCAATTGCTCTCCACCTTGTATTTTGAGAATCTTGCACTAAATCTAGAGCTTGCCAATTCCGACATGTGCCAGCACCATGCCTGACAAACCCCCTTTACCCTAAGTGTTGGAGACTGAACTCTAGTCTTCATGCTCACAGAGCTAGCACTTAACTCACTGAGCCATCTCCCCAGCTGCTGATCCTTTTTTTAGAGACAAGTTCTTAGCAATTCCACTAAACTCTGCCTCCTGAGTGCTGGGATTACAAATGCATACCATCACAACTAGCCAGAAGTTTGGGTTCAATGAATGTAGTTCTTCCCCCCGCTTTCCAAAACAATGCTAATTATTTCTTTTATTGGATATTTTGACTAAATTTGCAATGTAACATTGACTATATCTAGTAGAAGACATAATTTGTATATTGCTTGATTTCAAAGTACTCCTGCATTCTCCGTTTAAATCTCACTTTAAAAAATTGTATAAATTGTTTTAGATATTTTTTGTAGATTTGATTTGTTAGTATTTTACTGAGAATTTTTTGCATCTATATTTAAGGAGGTATTAGTCTATAATTAATTGTCTTTTTTTGTAGTATTTTCGCTGGGCTTTCATTAATGGATCATGGTGACCTCATAAAATAAGTTGGGAAGAGACTCTTCTTCGATATTATGGAGGAGTATGGGATGGACCAGTGTTTAAACTTTTTAAATGCTTGGCACAAGTACCAGCAAAGTCTCTGATCCTGAAATTTTTTTTTCTTTTGTTTTTTGTTTGTTTGTTTGTTTTGTTTTTCAAGACAGGGTTTCTCTGTGTAGCTTTGGAGCTTATCCTGGCACTCGCTCTGGAGACCAGGCTGGCCTCAAACTCACAAAGATCCGCTTGCCTCTGCCTCCAGAGTGCTGGGAATAAAGGCGTGTGCCACCAATGCCCGGCTCTGAGTTTTCTTTTTTAGGTTTATGAACACTTTTTGCAATCTCTACTTGTTATGGGTCCACTAAGATTTTCAATTTCTTCCACCATCATTTGGGTATTTTGTGCATTTCTAGAAATTGGCTCTTTTAATCCAGATTTTACAACTGAAGATAAACAACTTTTTGTAAAATCCCCTTATGATTTTTTAAAAATTTCTAGGTCAGCAGTCATGTCTCAATTCTGATTTCTGATTCTGGTTATCTCCATGTTCCCTCTTTTTTCCACATAGTTTGCTTTAAGCTAAGGAAGAAATCATTGTGAGGTGTAGTCAACACAGTCAGCTCTCTATGTGAGCAACGCTTGCTCCTCTTGCTTGATGACAAAGCCTGAGCTTGCTGAAGCACTGACAACTTTTGTACAAGACTGAGAGGTAAACTGTGTCTAACTTAGAGTATTAGAGTAGGGATGCCATTCCCCTTGCCAGCGACTGACTCAGAGGTTACCAAAGGTCTTAGCAATGACATGTAAGACTCACAGGCAGATCTGCTAGTACACAATAGGACCCTGGGTCCTGGACAAATCAGTGAGGTACTACTGCAGGGTGGTGGTCATGCATATCTTTAATCCCAGTGCTCAGGGAGGCAGAGGCAGGTGGATCTCTGTGAGTTCCAGGCCAGCCTGGTCTACAGAGTTAAGTTCCACAACAGTCAGGGATACACAAAGAAACCATGTCTCAAAAACCAAACCAAACCAAAACAAACAAAAACACAAAAAACAAAACAAACAAAAAAATCAGTGAGGTATACTATTTTCTCTCTAACACTGAGATACCACTATTTTCTTTTTGCTTGTCATTTCTATTTATCTTTGGACTCTAAGGAATTAAACTACCTGAGATTCATGTTCTCTTTAAATTTAGGTTCAAGTTGTTTTCTGCCTATAGTTCAAGGTTTTTATTTTATTAAAAAACAAAATAGGTGGTCGGGCGGTGGTGGGGCATGCCTTTAATCCCAGCACTTGGGAGGCAGAGGCAGGTGGATCTCTGTGGATTCGAGACCAGCCTAGTCTACAAGAGCTAGTTCCAGGACAGCTCCAAAGCCACAGAGAAACCCTGTCTGGAACATCGCCCCACCCCACCTCCCAAAAAAAGACTGGGCTAATGTTGCACCCTTTAATTCTAGCACTTGGGTAGCAGAGGCAAGAAGATCACTGAGTTTGAGGCTAGCCTAGACTACACAAAGACCCTGTCTCCACCCACACATGACTGGTCTATAGCAAGTTAATAATGTTCTGGAGATGGGAGTTGGACTATGGAAACCACTGCATAATTATCACCTAAGAGATTTACTCAATTGTTGGGGGTATACCCAGAATTCTGAGCCCAAACTACTAAGATCAAGTAGCACTATAGCTAAGTACAACCTAATCATAGGATGTGCTCCAAGTTTACCTCACACAACACTCCACTGCTCGAAACCAGTGAAGCATCTCATCATGCAGAGTACACAACTGAAGACAAGACAGAAAAACCTTCTCGGCATCACTGTACCAGCCTGCATCGGAAAGAAAGCCACCTGAAGAACAAGGAAATCAGCAACATTAAGTGACTCAGTAAAATGTTTGAAAGTTACAATGACATGTTTATAATGAAACACTACACAATATTAACTTCTTATGTTTAACTTTTAAAAAGTTTGATCCCCAGGACAGGAAGAAATAGTAATTTGAATTAGTAATTGCCTGAAACATACTTTTAACTCTGTACAGTTGTAAAAATTATTCAAGTTACAAAATTATCACAGTACACATACATACAGGCACAGACACAGACACAGACACAGACACACACACAGACACACACACACACACAGACACACACACACACACACATACCTACCTTTCCACAGTACTTTTTAAAAGTAGTTTCTGTTATTCTTACAAAATATCTCCACAAAAATTAAAAATAAGCCCAGTGTTGGTGGCGCACGCCTTTAATCCCAGCACTCAGGAGGCAGAGGCAGGTGGATCTCTGTGAGTTTGAGGCCAGCCTGGTCTCCAGAGCGAGTGCCCGGATAGGCTCCAAAGCTACACAGAGAAACCATGTCTCAAAAAACCAAAAAAAGAAAATAAATAAATAAAATAAGCGGGGCTGTGGTGACACACGCCTTTAATCCCAGCACTCGGGAGGCCAATCGCTGTGAGTTCAAGACCAGACTAATCTATAAGAGCTAGTTCCAGGGAAGCCTCCAAAGCCACAGAGAAACCCGGTCTCAAAAAAAACAAAATAAATAAATAAAACTAGTTTTGAAAATCTAAAACAAAAACAAGGCTCTAAAAGATTTAAGTATTCCACAGCATACAGTGAGCAGTTAAAGAATTTGGTGACAGCATGACACAGCAGAAAGTGCTGTGGGATCAGAGACACAGGATTCTAAACATAGCTCACTAAAGACTATGAGCTGATTCATTTACTCAAGTTCTTAAGTATACTTCTGCATATGTAAATACTATTACTGTCACTGTGCTGGAATGCCATGAGAATTCAGGAAGACACCACTTGCATGCTGAAGTTGAGTAGGTCACACCTAGGTATGACAGCTGCTCAAAATTTGCCTAAGCAGACCATGGGAACTCTTGGAGGAACCCTTATTGTTAGAAGGTTTAACTACAAGGCCATTACAGAATAAAACACTCCTCTACTTTGTCATTACTTACCTAATACAAAGCCAACCTGGATGGCCTTCTCCTTTACCGCAGCATCTGATTCTGCTATGTAAGAGCACCGTCTACTGAATGAGTAGGCCAAGACAGAAGCAACTTTAACACCATGATCCATCAAAGCCTGAAAACAATGATGAAGCAAATGTCTGAAAGAGAAGAGAAAGGTGATTCTAGAGAAGAGCAAATGATAATAATAGTCATACTTATATATAGTGGGAAAAGGTCAAAGAACATACTTACAGCCAGACTAGGCTACAGACATCCTGCCTCAAAACCAAACCAAATCAAACCATCAAATCCCTCACTAAGCACTTTATATGTATTTACTCTTCAAGGCTTTTCATTGACTTATAATTCCCATGCCATGGAATTTGCTATCATAGCATTCAGTGGTCTTTTGTCTATTCATAAATTTTATGGTGGTCTTTTGTCTACTCATAAATTTTAATGGTGAAAACATTCTGGAAATGTCTATTACTGATGGCTGAACAAAATAAGTGTACTTATTTAATAACACTGAATTATATACTACTTTATCACTTTATGAGTGTTTTGCCTGCATGTTTGTCTATGTACCACATGTATGCCTGCTGTACTTGAAAGGCCACAAGAGGGTGTTATACCCCTTGAAACTAGTTTCATATAGGTGCTTTCCTACAGGTGCTAGGAATTGTGTCTGAGTCCTCTGGGAGAATAGTAAGTTACTATTACTATTACCAGTCCTCTTAACCCCCGAACCATCTCTCCAGTCTTGAATTTTAAATAATGTAAGTTGCAAATTTTATAGTATATATGTTTTAGTATGACTATTCTTTTTTTTTTTTCCAGACAGGGTTTCTCTGTGTAGCTTTGGAGCCTATCCTGGCACTCGCTCTGGAGACCAGGCTGGCCTCGAACTCACAGAGATCCGCCTGCCTCTGCCTCCGAGTGCTAGGATTAAAAGCATGAACCACCAAAGTTCGGCGTTTTTTTTTTTTTTTTTTTTGAGACCCTGTCTCCTATCTGTAATTCAAGCACTCATCCAGTAGAAGAGGATCAGAAGTTCAGCAAGTTCAAGGCCATCTTGGGCCACTTGAGACTCTGAAGGACAGTCAAATTCATGAACACTAATACACATGCACACAAATTTACCTTTTATCCAAAGCTCTCAAGACTTTAGCAAAAACTTCCAATTCACAGAATTCACTGCCCAGTTGACATAAGCGTCCCTGTTGGTAAAGCTGAAAAAAAAAGAATTATTTCCAACTTTTTAATATAACTTACTATTCTGTGATGGATTTAATAGAGGATTTTAATGGTTGACTTTAAGTATTAATACATAGCACTATCAGAATAGAGGCTGACATAAAGAAAAATCTAATGAATTAGAATAGCACCTGGAACATGATAACGCATCAAGAAGCAGTATATAAATATATATCTATCATATATAAGCCCATCATTTAAAAAATTAAAAATTTCTTTTTTTCTTTAAACGAAACTGGATAATTTTAAGCTATCAAGATAACAGCAAAGACAGTGTCTAGAATAAACAGCTTGTTGATATGTTCTATTGGGGCCTTTCAGCCAATTCAAATACTCAACTTAATTCTGCATATATTTCTCTCTTTTTTTTTTTTTCCTGAGACAGGGTTTCTCTGTATTGTTTTGGAGCCTGTCCTGGAACTGACTCTGTAGACTATGCTGGTCTCAAACTCACAGAGATCTGCCTGCCTCTGCCTCCTGAGTGCTGGGATTAAAGGGTTGTGCCACCAACGCCCACGTTGCATATATTTCATAAGCACTTAACATTATACAGTACAACTTTCTATAGATCCAGGATGATAGGACTCAAGTGCACCTGTCTTGTTTTGGTTTGGTTTTTCCTGACAGTGTTTTCTGTGTATACTTAGCTGTCCTAGAACTCTCCCAGTAGACCAGGCTGGTCTCAAACTCAGAGATCTGTCTGCCTCTAACTCCTGAATGCTGGGGTTAAAGGCCATCAATACCCAATAGGAACTGGTACTTTTAAAAGAACAGTTTAGGAGCCAGGCAGTGGTGGCACACAACTTTAATACCAGAGGCAAGAGGAGGCTGAGTTTGAGGCTGGCCTGGTCTACAGGAGTTGTTCCAGGACAGCCAGGGCTACACAGAGAAACTACCTCAAAACAAAAACAAAATAAAATAAGCAAACAGAAAAGAACAATGTAGGGACTGCCAAGATGGCTTAGAGGGTAAAGGAGCTTTGTAGCTTAGCCTGATGACTGGAGCTCAATGTCAGGGGCCCACATGTTGGAAAGAGAACCAATTCCTCCAACTGTCTTTTGATCTCCACATTATGTATACAAGCATAAAAATAGCTTAATTAATAGCATGTTAAAAAACAAACATGGAGAGGGGCTTGAGAGATGGCTCATCAGTTAAGAGACTGGCTACTCTTTAGGGGACCCGGGTTCCAGCACTCACATAGTGGCTCACAACTGTCTGTAACTCCAACTCCAGAGGATACAACATTCTTCTGGCTTCCTTGGGCACTGAGCAAACACATGGCACAGATACACAAGCAACCAAAGCACCCATACATAAATGAATGAAATTTTAAAAAAGAAACAAATTCAGTTTTTTTATCATTTTCCCTGGCCTCAATTTCACCAAATACTTTTGAATGTATGTATACTACACAGTACCTTAAAAAACAAAAATTTTGTTATCTTAGTACACTTCATATTATAGCTACTTAACAATAACTCAATTGATGACAACATTAGTTGCAAAAAAAAAAAAAGGAAGGCAGTTCATTCATAAAGTAAACATCCTATAATAAAACTGAAGACAACTATTGTCAGGACAGCGCAAGCCAGCTCCAACCCCAGAAAACATGGGGAGTTACAGAAAGGAATGAAAGCCTTCCTTAGTCCATGATTCTGAACTGGCACAACAGCTCCCCAAGAGAATTCAAAATTAACCACAGACTGAAAGTAACAGCTTAGTTGTAATATCAAATTAGCATACAAATCAAGCAGTCTATCAAGCAGTATATGTAAATTTTAGTAAGAGGTATAAAAGAAATTGAGTGCAAGGTTGGGTGTGGTGACACACACCTTTAATCTCAGCACTGAGGAACCAGAGGCAGGCAGATCTCTGTCCAGTCTGGCCTATACAGTGAATTCCAGAGCAGTGAGAGCTACATAGGGAAACCATGTCTCAGAAAAGAAAACAAAGGAAAGAAGTCCAAAACTATTGTGTAAGAAAAAAAATAGAAATAATCAAGTAAAGCAATTGAATGAGCATACATAAATATACAGAAACTCATCTATTCTGTTTATGTTTAGAAGTCATTAAATAGTAAAAATAAACCAAAACAAAAAAATCTCAGAAATGAGAGGGACTTATTATCAAGAAAAATTTCCATGATACACAAAAACTAAGCAAGCTCCCACCAAATTGGGAATACCATTCTATCGTGATTTGAATGTTGTGTATCTACAATATATATATATGCATACATACAATTTTGAAATGATAGTCAATAAAAAAGCTGGTATCTCTCTACACTCTCTCTCAAGTAGAGGACTGCTGAAGAAGAGGGTCCTGTTTCCTTCCGAGGTGTAGTCACAGAGAGAACTACAAACTAACGGCAGAAGTAGTGTAGTGGTAATGGAATGAAGGCAATGAGGGTGAATATAACCACAATGTATCATGTGTGTACATGGATCTGTCAACAAATACATTTTACAAGTTTACTGCGGTAAAAATCTCCACTCCCACCACCACCTTCTTGTATTTCCATTACTCTAACAGTCTGTCAGAACTGGTTTCTCCATTACCCTTCTTGTCAGCCTTCAGTTTTCTACACACTAACCAGAATGAGCTCTTAAAACAGTAAATAGAGATTGGGCATATTGAGTTAGAAGCCAGCTAGAACTACCTAGTAAGACCCTGTCTCAAAATAAAATAAAAAAATAAATTGGTGGGCATGGTGGCACATGCCTGTAATCACAGCAGCTGGAAGGGCAGAGGCAGGAGGGCTGCCATGAGTTTGAGGCCAGCCTCATCTACACAGTTAAGTTCTAGTCCAGTTGGTTGGAACTATATAGTGAGACACTAACTCAAAAGCAACAAAATCACCCTAAATATGCTATTCCCTTTTAATGTTTTTTTTTAATTGCAGGTTTTTTCTTTAATATTTATTTTTATTTTATGTGCATTGGTGTTTTTCTATGTGTGTCAGGTTCCCTAGAGCTGGGATTACAGACAGTTATGAGCTGCCATGTGTATTGAGGATTGAAGCCAGATCCTCTGGAAGAGCAGCCAATGCTCTTAACCACTGAGCCATCTCTCCAGCCCACCACCCCCATTTTAAATCTTCCTTATAATTGCACTCCCTATGCATTTGGAACATATCCAAAATCTTGAATGTAACCAATTCCTAAAAGTCATCTGCCCTCACCTTTGTCTTCTTTGGCCCAGTCCCTACATTCCCACCACCTTAGCTCTCAATTCTGACTTTTGGAAATATACAGTCATTGTCCCATATTAAGCACAAGCACCAGAATTCTTTGGTTACTTTATAACTCAGATTGTCTCTACTAACATGTTACCTTCTTATGGAGCTCTTTCAGATTTTCAATTTATTATATTTTTTCCATGATACAGTGTGCTTTCTTCCAGAAGCAGTCTCAGGACACACACGCATTAACCTAAAAAGGCATCTGTGAACATGCAATCTATGAAGGGCTTCAGTCACTAATATATCCCCAATCCTTAGCACAATTCCTGGTACTAGATATGCATTAAATTTTTGGAATGAATAATACAAATTGTAGTTACTGTCATCTCTGGATGGAACTTGGAACTCAGAAGACAAAATTCAAGACAGTCTCTACTCGGTAGTTTATAATTAGCCAACCAAGTATTCAGTATTATTATTGTTATTTTTTATTCAGAAGTTGGTGAGTATAATATTAAGAAGATCCCCAGATCTTACACATAAGTATGTTTCTCCAACCATGTTATGAACACATTAATGACAAAGTTCTAACAACTTTTTTTTGTTGTTTTTCAAGACAGAGTTTCTCTGTGTTACAGCTCTGGCTGTCCTGGAACTCACTTTGTACACCAGGCTGGCCTCAAACTCAAAGAGATCCAAGTGCCTCTGCCTCCCGAGTGCTGGGATTAAAGGTGTGTGCCATCACCATACCTCTTAAAATTTTTTTTCTAAGTATTTGGCTTTATTGTTGTCTCTCTCTCTTTGGGACTTCATGTCCACCTCCTAACTCCACGCTGGTATTTTGTCTAACTTGTAGCAGGACTTGTGCATGCTGTTTGTTACAACTGCTGCGATACACATATACAACTGCCCTACTGTTTTGTTGGGATTATCCACAGTCTCTGACTCTTACAGTCATTTTAGTTTCCTACTCTACAACGAACCCTGGGCCTCAGAAGGAGGGGCTATGAGATGAGCACTAAACAGTCTTATTCTCTGTACCTTGTCCAGTTGTAGATCTCAACTGTGTTAACTGCTATATATGTGCTTTAAGTAACTTTTTTAGGACAAAGTGCTAGTAGCTGGTAGAACAGCAATCTCACTTTTCTACTTAGGAGACTATGACAAAAATGGAAAAATTGAGAACAATTTTGAATATAGCTGCTTTAATTTACAGATAAAAATAGCTGTTTCCTATTTTAACATCAGATTAAAGCAGATTCATTTCACAAAACTCAGAGCTCACTGCACCTGTTGTATCTTCATGGTTTTCTGTTGTTGTTTTTTTAAGAAAGGGTTTCTCTGTGGCTTTGGAGGCTGTCCTGGAACTAGCGCTTGTAGACCAGGCTGGTCTCGAACTCACAGAGATCCACCTGCCTCTGCCTCCTGAGTGCTGGGATTAAAGGCATGCACCACCAATGTCCAGCTTTATCTTCATGGTTTTGATAGCAAAGACCAAAATGCTATAACAAGGAGCATTCCAGTTATTTTCACTTATTTTTGGTGCTGGGGCTGAAACTTTTTTTTATGTTTTTTTTTAAAAAGATTTGTTTATTATGTATCCAGTGTTACCCCTGCATGTATGCAGAAGAAGGCACCAGATCTTATTACAGATGGTTGTGTGCCACCATGTGGTTGCTGGGAACTAAACTCAGGACCTCTAGAAAAGCAGACATTGCTCTTAACCTCTAAGCCATTTCTCCAGTCCCCAAACCCTTGGTTTTGCACATGCTAACTGTGTTCTCTACCCCAGCCCCACTTTTATTAACTCAATAAGTATTTGAATATTTGAATAAGGCACCATGCTAGTTTGGAGAATAGTGGTAAGCCCCCACACATACCCCACAGCTATACAAAGAACTATTCTCTTATCTATAAAATTAACTATTATCTATCAGAGAAGAAAAACAGTCCACACAGATTTAGGAAAGTAGCTAAAGAAGTTTAAGATGACAAATTACCCTCCTCAAGAAATAATTTCAGTTGACTTCTGCATAAGAATGGAAGTAAAGCTTGTAGAAATATGACAAATAGCAGTGTCACAGATGCAGACATCCAACCCATTTTAAACAGAGAAACACAAGGTAAAAATATCATAAAATAACTTATATAAACATCTGAGTTTGAAGACCCTCCCTTCCTTCCTTCCTTCCTTCCTTCCTTCCTTCCTTCCTTCCTTCCTTCCTTCCTTCCTTCTTTCAAGACAAGGGTTTCTCTGTGTAACAGTTCTGGCTGTCCTGGAACTCGATTTGTAGATCAGGCTGGCCTCGAACTCACTGAGATCAGTCTGACTCTGCCTCCCAAGTGCTGGGATTAAAGGTGTGCACCATCACTGCCTGACTCCAAGCTTTTCAAAAGCAGGAAACCTACAGTTGTCAAAAATTAAGAAGATGTAAATTTATCCTAATGTGGTGGTGGTGGTGCACTCATTTAATCCCAGCATTCAGGAGGCAGAAGCAGATGGATCTCTAAATTCAAGGCCAGCCTAGTCTCTACATAGTAAGTTCTAGGACAACCAGGACTACACAGAGAAGTCCTATCACAGAGAAATCCTATCTTAAAAAACCAATAAAACAAAAACCTGACCTAAAAGCTAGGTGTGGTGGTGTACCATCTGTAATCCCAGCACTCAGGAGGCTGATGTGGGAAGACTGAATTCCAGGCCATTCTATGTTAAATAATCAGACTATATCAACCAAACAAACCAGGAACTACAGCGGTGGCTCATCCAAATGTTTGCACAACTAGCAAGCATGTGGACCTAAATTCAATCCCCAACATCTACACAAAGCAAGGAATCCTCTCCTATAATCCCAGAACTGGGGAGGCAAAAACAGGGTAATCGAAGAGTTAGTGGATCAGCTAGCCCTACTTCCGACTAACACACACACACACACACACACACACACACACACACACACACACACACACACACACACACACGGGGGTGTGGGGGGTGGCTGGTTAAGAGAGACCCTTCTCCAAAACCAAGGTGGAGCAGGGCATGGTGGCACATTCCTTCACTCAGGAGGCAGAGGCAGAGGCAGGCACATCTCTGTAAGAGTTCAAGGCCAGCCTGATCTACATAGTAAAACACTGTCTGACACAAACAACAAAAGGACCAAGGTACACAGCTCCTGAGGAATAATATCCAAGGTTGACCCTCTGGCTTCCACATACACTGCACACACAACCACACTCACACAGAAAACCAAACACATCTGGTATTCACAAATTTACACAAAGCTCACACAAAGACAAATGTAAAAGCACTCGCACACAGGGGGAGGACAATGACATTTCATACAGCAAGAACTGAAATTCCAGACAGGGTCTCTGTGTGGCCTTGACTGTCCCAGAACTCACTCACACAGATCCACTTGCCTCTGCTTCCTGAGTGCCAGGGTGAAAGGTAAAGGCATGCACCACTACTGCCTGGCCCATTTGAAGAAGAGGAAGAGGAAGAGGAAGAGGAAGAAGAAGCAAGAACTGAGAAGAGGAAAGTGAATTTACAGCTAAAGTAACATTTAAGAGAGATTATGTGATCTGAGGAGATTGCTCAGTGGATGAGTATTTGCCGCCCAAGACAGAGGACCTAAATTCAAACCCCCATCACTACTGTAAAAGGCGGGACATGGCTACATGTGAGTATAATTCCAGTACTGGAACTTGCTGGCTAACAGCCTAGCTCCAGGTCTAGTGAGAAACGCTCTCAAGATAAAACAGTCACACATATATATGTCTATATGTGGGAGGAAAAAAGATAAGGCAGAGTGATAAACTACAGCCCACAATGTCTTCTGTGATCTTGGTATACACGTGTGCAAGTGCACATACATTACAGATAATTACACATTACATACATTCAACACAGACACATGGAAAGATAGTTTCCAGGACCACTGAAAAGAGCTGGGGATGTAGATTAGTTAATAGAGTACTTGGCAACCCTGTGAGTGGTGGTTCACGTCTATAATCTCAGTACACGGGAGGCAGAAGGATCACAACAGGCTTATTCGTAACCACTTAGGAAGTTCAAGGCCACCCTAGGCTATATGAAATTCTGTCTCTAAAAAGGGACCATAAGAGCCGGGTGTTGGTGGCACACGCCTTTAATCCCAGCACTCTGTGAGTTCGAGGCCAGCCTGGTCTCCAGAGCAAGTGCCAGGATAGGCTCCAAAGGTTCACAAAGAAACCCTGTCTCGGAAAACTAAAAAAAAAAAAAAAGGGACCATAAGTAGTTAGTGGGACTCAGGATCCTGACTGAAGCAAATAAATTGAAATTAGACATGGGCTGGACAGTGGTGATGCACACCTTTTGTCTCAGCACTCAAGAGGCAGAGGCAAATGGATCTCTGGTCTACACAGTGAGCTGCAGGACAGCTTCCAAAACTACAGAGAAACTCTGTCTCAAAAAAACAAAACAACAACAACAAAACAAACAAATAAAAAAGAATTAGACATGCATTATACTAGAATGTTAGTTACTAAAATATCACAGGTGAAGCCTAATCCCGGAAGGAAGAGGCAGAGGCAGGCAGATCTCTGTGAGCTGAGGCCAGCCTGGTCTACAGAGCTAGTTCTAGAACAGCCAAGGCTACCTAAGAAACTTTGTCTCAAAAAACCAAAAGGAAACAATGGGGGGGGACGGGGACAAGATCTTAATATTTGCATTAGGCTACCCACCAGGTTGGCCTTTAATTTCTTGACCCTGCTGTTTTAGCCCCCTAACTCCTGGAATTACAGGCACATGCTACCAAGCCAGATTGTAAGAAACAGTAACTCTGTGTTAAAGATGTTTCAGTGACCAAGGGCTTGCTGCCAAGACTGAGGACCCAGAATTTGATCCCCAGAACCCACATGGTGGTGGGGAGAGAGAACCAACTCCTGAAAGTTTTCTCAGATCTCCACAAGTGTATATACACAATAAGTAGTTAAATAAATGTGTATGCATATATTCACACATACATAAGAAATGGTAACTTTTAGAGCCGTGTGGGAGATAAACACAGGTCTATCCATCACCCTATTCTATTTTTGTATGTGTTTAATTTAAAATGAAAGTTTTGTTTACTTTTATGGTGCTGTGGATCTAGCTAACAAGGACCTCCATCATGCTAGGCTAGGCAAGCACTCTACCTCCAACAGGGAAAGGGAGCTGAAGAGATGGCTCAGCAGTTAGAAATACACACAGCTCTTTCAGAGGACACTAGCTCATTTACAACCACATCTAACTCCAAGCTCTTCAGGGGATTCCATGCTTTCATCTGACTCCCACGTGTACCTTCTCTTCCCTCCCATTTTTGATTTTTTTAAACATGGTCTCACTGTGAAATCCCAGCTGTTCTGTTGCTCACTATAAAGATATGTGTACATCATTTTCTCTCTCTCTCTCTCTCTCTCTCTCTCTCTCTCTCTCTCTCTCTCTCTCTCTGTCTGTCTGTCTCTCTCTCCCTCCCTCCTTCCCTCCCACTCACTCAAAAAGTAAAATAAAAATAGTGTGCTGGGCAATATGGCTCAGCAGGTAAAGATACTTGCCACCAAACCTGACAACCTGAATTTGATCTCAGGAGCTCAGAGAGGAAAGACAAAGGACAAAAATAAGTTGTCCCTCTCTGGCTTTCACACAAATGCCATGGCATAAGTGAAAATGCACAAGTGCACAAACATACTCACTCTCTCTAAAATAAATAAAAGCAAAACAAGCAAATTCCCAGTGGGCATTAGTTTTAAAACATCAAAAATGCCAGCCTCCTGCTTTTTCTTTCAGGCTTTTGGTTTCATATTCAGATAAGTCTTCTCCGTGCCAAGATGGCACTGCAGTGTTGGCAAGAGCAATCTTCACCTTTTGTATATTTTTATGTGAAATTTTTTCAATTTTTAAATTACCTTTAACATTTCTTTTTTTTTTTTTTTTTTTTTTTTGGTTTTTCGAGACAGGGTTTCTCTGTGGCTTTGGAGGCTGTCCTGGAACTAGCTCTAGTAGACCAGGCTGGTCTCGAACTCACAGAGATCCGCCTGCCTCTGCCTCCCAAGTGCTGGGATTAAAGGCGAGCGCCACCTATGCCCGGCCCTTTAACATTTCTTTAAACAATAAATTTCAGTCATTTCTTCACATAAGATGCAGACCCAATAATTTATTCTGTTGATTCTAACAGGTGTATTTAAAAATTTAATCCATGGAGTTAATTTTGGTACATGATCTGATGTAGTGGTCTAACTTACATACCAAATCAGCCAGTTATCTAAATAAAGCATCCAAAAAAACGTTTCCCATTTGATTTGAAATACAGCACTGTCTCTTAACTTCATTAAGTAATGAAACTTCAAATTATTTTAGTTTTCTTTCTGGGCTGTCTACTATACTCAAATCAATTTTTCACTCTGTTACTGTGCCAGTGTCACAATGTATTAAAATGTGTAGCTTTCTAATATACCCAACTATCTTTTTGTTGTTTTGTTTTCTGAGACAGGGTTTCTCTGTATTGCTTTGACAGTTGTCCTGAAACTTGCTCTGCAGACCAGGCTGGCCTTGAACTCACAGACATGCATCTGTCTCCTGCCTCCCAAATGCTGGGATTAAAAGTATGAGCCACCAACTCCCAGCTACACCCAGCTATCTTAAAATGCACCTCTCCCAACCACTGTGCTTCAAATTTTTCTTGTTTTCCCAGATTTTTTTTTTTTTAAAGAGAAAGGCAATTTGAGTTGGGCAGTGATGGAACACACCTATAATCCCAGCACCTGAGAGGCAGAGACAGGTGGATCTCTGAGTTGCAGGCTAGCCTGATCTATAAAGGGATTCCAGGACAGTCAGGTCTGCTACAAAGAGACCTTGTCTCAAAAGACCAAAAAGGAAAGGAAATTTTATATTTAAAAAAAAAAAAGGGGGGGGACTGGGAGCAGGACACAACGTTAGTCCATCTGTGCCTTCAGTGTCCTGGTGGTGATCTTGTCATTTTCAATGATGTGAACAATGATGTCCATGCCTGATATGGCACCCAGGAGCTCCACAGCATTCAGAATGGCTTAGGAAATGATTTCAAACAGGTGTTCTGGATCCATGTTGGGCTCCCAGAAACTAGATAGAATAACCCATGCATTTGTCAGGAACAGGTACCATTTACTACTAAGTCATCAGTCACCATGGACAGCCAAAGAGAACCATCTATGGGCTTAAAGGTCTTCGGGTCCAACCCAGCAATGATAGGCTCTGTAGTAGGGACCAAACTTTCTCACAAGTAAGTTGGCCACCATGCCCATGAGGATATAAGATTTGATATGCTGACCTTCCTTCAAGTCATACAGGTTCAGCTAGAACTTGAGGCTCTGGGCAACTGTCTGGCATTGGTGGCCAGCCCAGCCAGGGCTATATGGAACCTGTGACCCATAGGAAAGATCTTCTGCCAAGTCTGTAGCCTCTGAGCCTGGATTCCCAAAGAGCCCATCTGCTGCTCAATGGCCACAATTCTTTCCCTTCGTGGTCACAACAGCCTCTCCCTTACAGGACATAATAAACATGACTGTGCTATAGTAGGACTCTGACTGCCACTTCCCCAGATAATTTAATGTTTCCTATACTAAAATCTTAATTTTGAGAAAGAGCCTACTAGTATAGCCCAGGCTAGACTTGAACTCTGCAGTGTCCTCCTGTCTCCTCCACCTCCCTAGTCCTGGAATCACATCATGAGCCACCAAGTTCACCTTCAATTTATTCTCTTAAGTTTTTGCTTTTTGGGGGGCTAGAGAGATCGCTCAGAGGTTAAGATAACTAGCTGTTCTTCCAGAGGACCTGAGTTCAATTCCCAGCAACCACATGGTGGCTGGCTCACAACCATCTATAATGAGATCTGCTACCTTATTCTGGTGTGCAAGCATTCATGCAGATAACTGTATACATAATAAATAAATAAAATCTTAAAAAGTTTTTGCTTTTTTGTTGTTGAGACAGTCTCCATATGCAGGTTAAGGTGGCCCTGAATTTATGATCTTCCTGTCTCAGATCCTCAAACAATAATAGGGTTATAAGCATGCATTATGACACCCAGCTTTATTATCAATCTGTATACTATTTTACAATTTTTCAGTATGCTCTATCCATTTCTATGCCAAAATGATTTCACCCTTGGAGAAAAAAATATTAGGAATCAAAGCCATTTATTTTGTAGGGTACCAATTTTTATATAACCATCTACTTATTGCTAGTATTTTAGTCAGTCTTCCCTACTATAGACTTTAGTAGTTATTTCCACCATCTGTTTAGCTTTCCTATAAAAAATCTCAGACTACTACTCCTTACCCTGAGCAAGTTCCCTTAGCTCCTAATTCATGACAATCATTCCTTGCAAACATACCTACACAGATACTTCAGATCACCCCACCACAACCACCTCTATCTCATTTGTAGTTTAGGCTGCTCTGGAACTCACTATGTAGATCAAGCTGTCCTACAATTAATTCACAGAGATCCAGCTGCTTTTGCCTCCCAAGTGCTGGGATTAAAATGGCTTGCGATACTACTCCTGACTAAAACTTTTTTATTTTATCTTACGAGTATGAATGTTTTGCTTGTATTTATGTGTGTGCATCGCATTGCTATGGATGGTTATAAATAACCATGTGGGTGCTGGAAAATAAACCCTGGTCCTCTGCAAGAACAAATGTTCTTAACCATTGAGCCATTCTTATAACCAAATATATGCTATTTTAAAAGGCAATTTAAGCAGTATGGTAGTGGCATGTGCCTTTAATCCTAGCATTCAGGAGGCAGAGGCAGGAGGATTTCTTGCGTTCGAAGCCAGCCTGAGAACAGTAAGGGATACTTGGAGAAAACCGGTATCCAAAAAAAAAAGGGGGGGGGCGAGGAAAGGAAAGGAAAGGAAAGGAAAGGAAAGGAAAGGAAAGGAAAGGAAAGGAAAGGAAAGGAAAGGAAAGGAAAGGAAAGGAAAGGAAAGGAAAGGAAAAAATTTCAAAGCCTGGTAAAGCTACTGAGTTAATTCAAGGCCATACCAGCAACTTAGTGAAACACTGTATCAAAATGAAAAGTAGCCAGGGTGGTGGCTTGGGCCTTTATATATATTCATTTAGGTTTTTCAAGACATGGTTTCTCTGTGTGTAGCCCTGGCTGTACTGGAACTCTGTAGACCAGGCTGGCCTCGAACTCAGACATCTTCCTGTCTCTGCCTCCAATTACTGGGATTAAAGGGATGTACCACCGCCCTGCTCCATTTACTTTATTTTTTCAAGACAAGGTCTCTCAGTGTAGTTCTGGCTAGCTTGGAATTATATACATATATATGCCTGAGGCATGAACTCACAAGAGATTTGCCTGCCACTACGATCTGTGCCTCAGGCTTAAATCCCAGCACCAGGGAGGCAGAGCACCGCAGATTTATCTGAGTCAAGAGGCTAATCTGGTCTATAGAGTCCCACGACAACAGCCAAGGCTACCACAATTGAAACCCTTTCTCAATACTCTATCTCACACTTGGATGTTAAGGCTTAAACAAAATAATGTAGATGAAAGTACTTAAAACAGCTCCAAACATGACACTGGGGTTCAATTTAAATATCTAACTATAAAATAATAAAGTGTACCCAAAAAGAAGCAATATGAAAACTGAACCATATGAAGACAAGACATATGACAAAAGCACTAACTTCACACTAATCATCTTCAAAGGAAAAGCTTTGGTTTTAGTGGAAAAGGTACTAAAGTATTTTTCCTAGTTAGATTCCCAGTGAGTGGCTCTAAAAGGTGTACGCATCTGCATATACGGACTTAATAAAATTGACAGAAATAGCACACACTGCAGCAGTTTTCCAGGTTGAGAAGAGCAAATTAATTTGTCCTTGGGACAAATGTAGTTTAAGTGCATAAAATTAGCATTAGTTAACACAAGACCACTTGGAATGGAGGGAGGTTTCCTTCTAAACCCCAAAATTATAATACACGTTATCAAAATGAATCTTCTCCAAATATTTAGGAGGGAAATGATAATAACTGTTAAGAGCTGGTGCAAAGCAGCAGAATTTTATGGACTGCAGTATGTCAGTTCCTAATCTGAAAAAATGTTCAAGCTGCAAAAAGCAGACAATCTCTCTTAATAAAGCAAACGCCCTAAAACACCACACATACTTAAGAATGTACACATCTGCTAAATATCAAATTACACCGTTGTGCACAACTTACTAATTAAATAGTATTTAAGGTCTAAAAAATAAAACCTCTACTGGTCATATTTTGCAAAGGTGGCTCCTGCAAACCGGAGTTCTCGTTGACTCAAAGCAAGGATCAGTGAATAAATACAGTGTTCACACTCAAATGTGGGGGAGAGGAAAAGGGAGGCTCCAAGTCCATGAAGTTCTCCTCCCTCTCAGAACACTGCAAAAATTGTCCATGTCTAAGGACACTTACCCTTGAAACTCCTTGGAGAGCGAGCAACTTGGGAGACTTTCTGTTCAGATTTTTGAGGGGGAGCGATTTAGGAATGCTGCCAAATTGCAATTTTCATATACATGGGCATAATTTAGATTTCTACATCTTTCCTTCAGGGAATTTTACTGCCTCTTTTCTAAAGAGCCAGTCAACGCTCCCCTATTAACAAAATCCCTAATTCAACACCAAGTGTAAGCAGAAAAACCCAAACAAAATCTGAAGCCACACAAAAAGATTTCAATATGCAAATGAAGCCCACAGACTATTTCGAATAATCCTTAAGTGAATAACTTGGGTTTGAAAGGAGAAAGGGACAGAACTCCGACCGGGGAGGAAAAAAACAAAAAAAGAGTAGTGAGGGGTGGGGGTGGGGTAGTGCGGACGAGACTCGGGAAGGAGCACAGCACAGCACAGCACAGCACAGCACAGCACAGCACAACACAACACAACACACACACACACACACACACACACACATACACACACACATACACACACACAGAGTCTAGCTGATGCTGACACTAAAGAGGACAGGGCGGAAAATACACCAGCGACAGGAGGACCGGGTGGGACCGGGCTGGGTCGGGCATTCCCTGCAGGCCTACTCAGGACCGCTGAGAGGATGGCGGGCAGCACTCTCACAAGAAGCCCCCGAGCCCCACAGCTCGGGAGGCAGACGCGGGGGTGGCGGGGTATCGGAAAGCCGCGGGCTCTCTGCGGGGACCCTGCCTCGAGGGCTGCGGGCCGGGCCGCGGACGTGGAAGGGGGTGCGGCCCGGGGGCGGCAGCGGGGTCGGAGCGAGCAGGTCGGCCGTACCTTGTAGTAAACGTCGAACTGGATATTCTCCGGCAAGGAGCGGATGTCGCGACGCGAGCGGATGTAGTTGTCCACGACAGCGGAGATGGCGGTGTTGTAGAGCGTCTCGGGGATCCACTCGAGCTCCACGGCCGCCATCTTCCCTCGCTCCTCCTCCGCCTCCTCCCGCAGGCCCCCGCCTCCCTCCGTAGCGAACCCGTGTGCGGCCCCGGAGGCTTCCGAGGGGCGGCGACCACGCGGACGCGCGCTTCAAGGATCCGGCCGCCCGGCCTCCGCGTGCGCACGCAAACTGAGGGTAGGCGGCGGGCGGCGGCGGCGGCGGCGGCGGGCGGCGGCGGGGGTGGGGGGATACCGGGAAGACCCGGACGAACGCAGAGCACTGCCGAACCCAGAGCCTCACATTCCGGGAAGGAAAGCAAGCCCGGTTCCGTCCCGGCGCCTAGCTCTGCAGGGGCGGAGCTGCGTGTGCGACGTCATGACGTCAGCGCGCGCTGACGCTCCGGGGAAGGAATGCGGCAGGCGGAAAACTTGGGAGAAAGAGCGGGGAGCGCCTGAGGGGCGGCCAGGCGGCGGGTGCCACTTCCAAAAGGGCGGTGCACTGGGGTGACTGGGCGGTAGTTATGACAGTATTTTACTCAGCTCGTGCTGTAACTCTCCAGCTCAGCCTTGTTGCGGTGAGTTTTAGACGAGAGCCCTCTTGAAGTTTCACGTAAAAATGTAGACTTGGGCTTTTCTTCACAAAAGTGCACCGTAGGGCAGGGCGTGGTAGTCCTCGCCTTTTATCTCAGCTTTTGAGAGGCAGAGGCAGGAAGATTTCTTTGAGTTCAAGGCCAGCCTGGTCTACAAAGCAAGTTCCAGGACAGGCAAAACTGTTACACTGGAAGACAGAAACCCTGTCTTGCAAAACCAAACAAAAATAAATAAATAAATAAAAATTTTTACAGTGAATCCAAGTTTGTCTGACATGCATTCTCAGACTACTGGAAGAATTTGGTTAAAAAGCTAAGCTAACAAATAAATACAATTAATGGATTTTTTTTTTAAATGCTAAACAGGGCTAGAGAGAGAGCTCGGTGGTTAAGAGTGCTTGCAGCTCACGAAGTGGACTCGTCTTCAGTTCCCAGGGGGCCACATCAGGAGGCTCCAGTTCTAGGGGACTTGTGAAAGGCCCGCTGCCTCTCTGTCTCCCCCCGCCTATGCTGATGCTGGGTGTTCTCTCTGGAGCAGCCGGGATGGGCTGGAGAGTGCAGCGCGGGGCGATAATTGTCCGGGAGCTGCTAGCTGCCGCAGAGCTGCCCTGCTTCACCTTCATCCTGCCCCCGCCGGCCTCCACTTCCCCCGGCTGCCGTTTTCCCTCCCAAGCCGGTTCACCCAGGCGGGGCTGCCCTGGCACCGCGCCGGGGCTGGGGCCGAGCACCCCTCGCCCCCACGCCCCCCCCCCCCCGTTGAGAAACACTCCGTCCCAAGGTCTCCGCCCCCAAGGTCAGCCACCTGGGCGCGGAGGGAGGAATCAAGTCTGTTGTACCAGACACCAGACCTTGAGAATATGCTGATCTGGAATGGCTCTGTGCCTCATTTGAACCATCAAATAGAATCCCTGCTCCTAGCTTGCGCCTTTTTCCCTATATAAGGACCCCTTTCCCTTGGCTCGGCGCGCTTAGCCACACAAAGGCTAAGTCGCCCCGGGTACCCGCGTCTCCAATAAAGCCTCTTGTTTTTTGCATCCAGTTCGTGGCCTCGCTGATTCCTGGGTGTGTGGGTCTCCCTCTACGAAAGTACCTCTTCGGGGGGTCTTACATTTGGGGGCTCGTCCGGGATAGAGACCCCCGCCCAGGGACCACCGACCCACGTTTGGGAGGTAAGCGTTGTGCGGATCCGCTGTCTTGTCTTGTCTCGTCTCGTCTGTCTGTCTGAATCCGTTTTGTGAATTGCGCTTGCGTTTGTAGTATACAGCTGTGTACATTTGTATTTGGCGGATCCGAGAGGAGCTGACGAGCTCGGACTCCGGACCGCGGCTCCAGGAGACGTCCTGGTAGCGTTTGAAGCCCTCGGGGTGAGGGATTTGTATTTTGAACTTGGGAAGCCCTCGGGGTGAGGGATTTGTACTTTGAACCTAGATCTATGACTGGACATCTTCCCAGTCTCTTTGGAGAAGGCCCTCGGCTTGAGGGATTTGCAATCTTTACTGGGGACGAAGAAGGAGGGCCCCCTTCTTCGACCGACCCCCTCTCAATTCTTCCTTTCGACTCTCTGTCGAAACCGCGCTGCGAAAACCTGTTCTGTGTTCTGTGTTGTTTGGCCTTTGTTTTGTAATTGATGTGCATAAACGCAAATGAATTACTCTTTGTTCCTCAGCTCGAGCGTATAAACTTATCTGGCCTGATCCGGACATCTAAACGGCCTTAAAGTTATTAAGAACTGTAAAAAGGACTTTGATAAAATTTTGATGTTAACTGAGAAATGAAAAAAAAATGTAGGAGACTTAAATAATAAAGAGGGAAAGAAAAAAAAAAGGAAACTTGTCTAAGAATGTCTAAGAGAGTCAGAGAAATGAACTAAAAGGTTATAGAAAATTAAAGCAAGCAAGTCATAGCAGAGAAGATTGTTACAGAAAGTTATGGAGGGTCAAAGCAAGTTATAAAAGGTCAGAGGAAAGTTGTTAAAAATCAGAAAAAAGGTTATTATAAGTCAGAGAAAAATGTAAACTGTGCTATGGTTTCTCATGTCTAAAATTTTAACCATATTAAGCTAATTCTGTTTTATATATACTTGTTTTAAAATGTTCATATGACTTGACTGGTCGCCATTTTGCTAAAATTAAAAAAGGAATACTTAAACCGCCATCTTGACTAAAGATGACCGCATGGAAATTAGAGGTACCATCTTAGAAACAAGTTTTTCAATTGAGATTTACAATGTTAATGCTTCTATATATTACAGAAAGACCTTAAGGGAATTTAAATTTCTTTTTAAAACCAGTTTTTTTTATGTTTGTTTTTATTAATGTTTGTACTTAAAGAGCTTCAATTTAAAATTATTTTTGAGCAAAGCCTGACAATGTAAAGTTTTTGTTTTATGAAAGATGCTGATCTATTATAAGGTATTACAGTTTATATTTTAGAAATAAATTTAGGATGTTGATAACACACACCTTTAAGCTCAGGATGTTGGTAGCACACGCCTTAAGTTTAGAACATTGGGGATACACGCCTTTAATCCCACCACTCGGGAGTAAGAGGCAGATGGATCTTTATGAGTTCAAGGCCTGTCTGGTCCGGCAGATCGAATTCCAGGACAGGCTCCAAAGTCACAGAAAAACCCTGCCTAAGAAAGAAGTTAAGCTACTGTTTAAGGAATATAAGGTAGCTCTATGCAGTTTTAAGTTCAGCTGTGCTGTTTCAAACATCTTACTAAGTTAAAACCAGTTACAGTCAGACTAAAAATTATTTACAGAAATAAGACCTTACCTAGCCACCTGTATACTTAATGTGTGCTTAAGGCAAGTAATTAAAACAGACAAACAGACCTCTAATGCTTCAGAGATCTTCAGAATATGGCATTTAAATTGTTATCTTTAAAGTTTATAATGTCAGACAGACTGCCAGATCCTGACAATGACCCGAAGATTACAGGCACCTCAGTTCCTGCACCTGGACCAATGAGCAGATGCTCAGATATGAAACCTGCCGCCTGCCAGAACCTGGCCGAGACTGTGGACAAAGCTGCTGGACGCTGGAAAATTGATTGTACCCCTTTGCCTAGACAAAACAAGGTCAGTCTTTTCCATGTCCCTCTTCCACAGAGAGAAAATAAAACCTCTCACAGTATAGGCCTGGCGAAGATTGTTGTTCTTTGAGACAGCTGCCTCCAACGGTAATGGAGAAACTTGGGTTTGGCTAACTGTATATGGACCTGCTTCTAACTGGCTTCTGTCACTTTTTAGTAGATTCGGATAAAATATACCCTTCTCAGATCTCTGAAATATTACTGGTTGTCAGCTTGACAGCATCAGACAGTCAGATCCACTATAGACTAGTCAGTATGTTAGCTGATAAAATAATGACTATCTACTGTTCAGGCACAAGCTCAAGGTTTTTAAGTTTATTTTGGTTGTCATCTAAGTACAAACTTAAAGGGCTTTTCATCAGGCCAAAGGCACCCCTGTCCAATCCATACCTAGCTCTCTGGACAGAAGAAAAATGTACATGCTTATAGCCCAAATCTGTAGTTTTTGCTAGGACTCAAAGTTATAAATGTGTTCTTGCTGTTTGAACAGATATCCAGATATCTGCTTTTTCTGCACTGTGGGCTTCTATAAATAAGTTTTAACCTCTGTTCCTAGTTTAAATATGTCTTAAACAGGTTTCTGCTTCTGACAGACATCTGAGTACCAGTTGCTGACTTCAGACTGTTCTAAGTAGACTGCGAACCCTAGACTTGCTATGGATGTGAACTAGTCTGCTGATATGGACACCCCCTATCTCTGCAACAGTGTCTGCTAACCAGAAGCCCCTGATGGATTCCCCGTTGCCTAAATTCCTTTTTGTTTTTGACTAGCATTTCAACCTTCTGGGGTCCTTAACTTCGTCCCAAAGTCAGCAGGAAGCAGTTTGGAAAAGAATTTCGCCGTCCATTCTCCCTGGTTGAAATGCTAAGTCAAAGGGAACTTCCTTGCGAGGGGATGCCAGTACCTATCACTCCCTGATGGGGACACTAGAGACTGGGTCCTCCTACTCCCCCTAGCATACCCCTAGGCCATATGGGCTCACACCTTTTAAAAAAAAAAAAACTTATAAAGACCAGAGGGACCATCCTACCATTCCCCATTCCTACCAGATCGGGGACACTGTCTGGGTCCGGCGTCACCAGACCTCAGCGCCTACCAGTTGTGAAACTGCCATGCAGCACAAGCTCACATTGTCTGAGGTCTCAGGAAAGGGGCTATGCATAGGCAGTACTGGTTTGACCCCCTGCGTCTCTACTACCGTTCTCAATGCCACTATTGACTTTTGTATATTGACAGAACTTTGGCCCAGGGTCACATATCACCAACCTGAATATATTTATAGGGTACTAGAGAAGTCAACCCGACATAAGAGGGAGCCAATATCCTTTACCGTGGCCCTATTATTAGGAGGGATAACAGTGGGGGGCATAGCAGCCGGCATAGGGACCGGAACCATTGCCTTACAGGGAATTAATCATTTTAAGCTTCTACAACAAGCCATGCACACGGATATCCAGGTCCTAGAAGAGTCAGTCAGTGCACTCGAAAAATCCTTAACATCACTCTCTGAGGTGGTCCTGCAGAACAGACGAGGGTTAGATTTATCATTTTTACAGACCATACAGGAATAGTTAGAGACAGCATGGCCAAGCTTAGAGAAAGACCTAACCAGAGACCTTTGAATGAAAGATTTCATTCAGTCACAAGAGAAATGGGGGAATGAAAGGCCCGCTGCCTCTCTGTCTCCCCCCGCCTATGCTGATGCTGGGTGTTCTCTCTGGAGCAGCCGGGATGGGCTGGAGAGTGCAGCGCGGGGCGATAATTGTCCGGGAGCTGCTAGCTGCCGCAGAGCTGCCCTGCTTCACCTTCATCCTGCCCCCGCCGGCCTCCACTTCCCCCGGCTGCCGTTTTCCCTCCCAAGCCGGTTCACCCAGGCGGGGCTGCCCTGGCACCGCGCCGGGGCTGGGGCCGAGCACCCCTCGCCCCCACGCCCCCCCCCCGTTGAGAAACACTCCGTCCCAAGGTCTCCGCCCCCAAGGTCAGCCACCTGGGCGCGGAGGGAGGAATCAAGTCTGTTGTACCAGACACCAGACCTTGAGAATATGCTGATCTGGAATGGCTCTGTGCCTCATTTGAACCATCAAATAGAATCCCTGCTCCTAGCTTGCGCCTTTTTCCCTATATAAGGACCCCTTTCCCTTGGCTCGGCGCGCTTAGCCACACAAAGGCTAAGTCGCCCCGGGTACCCGCGTCTCCAATAAAGCCTCTTGTTTTTTGCATCCAGTTCGTGGCCTCGCTGATTCCTGGGTGTGTGGGTCTCCCTCTACGAAAGTACCTCTTCGGAGGGTCTTACACTTGATGCCCTTTTGGGGTTTCTTCAGGCACCTGCTCCTACGTGGTGCACATGCATATAAGCTCAGACACGCTGTGCTGGCGTTTTGTTGTTGTCAGCATAACCTAGGACCTTCTTGGGAGGAGGAACTTCAACTGAGAAAATGCCTCCATCGGATTGATGGATAGGCAAATCTGTGGGGGTTTTTCTTGCATAGTGATTGATGCGCTTGAGGACCCAGCACACTGCACAGTGCAACTCTAAGCAGGTCCTGGGAGGTATAAGAAAGAAGGCTTGAGGGATTGGGGGTTTAGCTCAGTGGTAGAGCAGTTGCCTAACTAAGCCCCAGGCCTTCGGCTCAAAAAAAAAAAAAAAAAAGGTTGAGCAAGCTAAGGGTCTCAGACAGTAAACAAAGTCCCTATATTGCCTCTGCTTCTGCTTCAGTTCCGGCCTCCAAAGTTCCTACCTTGAGTTCTGCCCTGACTTCCTTTCATGATGGACTCTTAAGTTGTAAGCTGAAATAAAACCTTTATTTCCTCCCCACGTTGCTTTTGCTCATGGTGTTTTATCATAGCAATAGAAAGCAACCTAGCAACACACAGGTACGCGTCAATCTTTTTCAAGCTAAATGAGTAGAGGCTCTGATAGTGAAGGGACCAGACCCTCACCCAGCCCCCTGCTTTAGCAGCCATGACAGGCTGCAGAAAAGACCCAGCAAGACAAAGGTCCATTATCAGCAACATGTGCTGAACTTATGAACTTTCCCAACCTTGTCCCTCACTAGGAAGGCATATATCCTCCATGTGGCAAGGAACCAATCAGAAGTTAGCTGGTAGGCTCTGGATGTGCTTTATGGCAACTTGCCATGCAAGCATAGCAACCGCCCTAGGAGGGCCTATAGCAACCAGTTAACCAATCAACACAGGGCAGTTCATCCTATCCAGGAAGTGCACCAATCCTGAGGCTGTTGTGGACCCCCCCACACACACACATACACACCTGCCCCTTGCTCTGCCACCAATAAATTACCCCGCCCCTTGGTCCCTCTGGGTCCTTCTCACCCTACCTGCTGTGTTGGACAGTCGGAGAAACTGAGTTAATGCAGTTAACTCGTTAAATAATAAAAGACTCTGCTTTTGCATTGGATCAGGTCTCTTGGAGATTTTGGAGTTCAAAATTTGGGCACAACAATAGGACTTGACAGGAATGGAAATTCAAGTTTTTCCCTAGTACAGTCGAGGAGATGTTGAATGGCAGTTTCGGTCACAGCTCTTTTTTATCCTTTTTTTTTTTTTTTTTTTTTCTTAATGGTTGTTTGAGAAGGGTTTCCCTGTGTAACAGCTTTGGCTGTCCTGGAACTGGCTATGTAGACCACACTGGCCTCAAACTCACAGAGATCTGCCTGCCTCTGTCTCCTGAGTGCTGGGATTAAAGGCATGAGCCACCACTGCCAGGCTGGCTCTTTTTTTTATTCTTATGAACACCTGTTATTTATGTAATTTAATTTGCTAAGTCTGATTTTAAGAATTTGATGTAGCAACTTTCTGTTCCAGGAATTTAACAAGGAAGTTACCTCTACAATTTTTGGTAACATTCTCAATTCTTTCTTTTTTTTAGACAAGGTCTTATTATGTAGACAAGGCTGGCCTCAAACTCAGAGATCTGCCTGCCTCAACCTCTGCCTTCTAAGTGCTGGGTTTAAAATCATGCACCACTGTAATGATAACTCTTTCCAACAGCTGCCCGAGCCCTGCTGCAAAGTTAGGGCCAACAAATAACACACAGAGTCTTTTTTTTTAAAGATTTATTTATTTATTTATCATGTATACAGTGGGTACCAGAAGAGGACACCAGATCGCATTACAGATTTTTGTGAGCCACCACGTGTTTGCTGGGAATTGAACTCAGAACCTCTGGAAGAACAGTCAGTGCTCTTAACCCCTGAGCCATATCTCCAGCCCCCACAGAGTCTTATATTAATTACAATGCTGCTGGCCAATGATTAGGATTTCTTATCTGCTAGTAGCTCTTCCTTAAGTATCAACCATAACCATTAATCTATATATTTTATAAAGACTTATCGAGGACGCCGGCCTTATGTGTCCTGTCTTCCCCGGGGATCAAATGGTGACTCCTGTCTTTACTACACTTCCCAGAATCCTCCTTGACTCCTAGTCCCACCTATCTTGTTTTCCTATTGGCCAAACAGTGCTTTATTTATCAACCAATAAGACAAACATATACACAGAAGGACTTCTATATCTGTACCTACTATAAGTCTCTGTGTGTACTTGGGATCTTAACATGGCAGCAGGCAGAACTTGGGCAGCCTGGCAGAAAGGGCCCATGTGGCAGCAGGGCTCAGGCTTTGGCGGAAAGACTTTTCGTGACAACTTCCCCCATCACACCACTATACCAGTTTCTTCTCAATTAGTTATTCTATAGCAACGTAAATCATGAAGACAACAATAATGTCCACTCCTGTTTTTTTTTTATTTATTCTTTTCTTTTCTTTTGTTTGTTTTTCAAGACAGGGTTTCTCTTCTGTGTAGCTTTGTAGACCAGGTTGGCCTCGAACTCACAAAGATCCACCTGCCTCTGCCTTCCAAGTGCTGGGATAAAGGCACCACCTCCTGCCTGTTGCTCACTATGTAGACCAGACTGTCTCACAGAGATCCTCCTACCTCTGCCTCCTTGAAAGTTGGGATTAAAAACATGTGCTACCAAGACAGGCTGCTTTCTTTTTTATTTGCGTTGGGACCCCATTTCATAGAATGCTGCCACTCACATTTAGGGTGGGTCTTCCTCCGTTTATATGTAGTTGGAAAAATTCACCAAATAATTTTTTTTTATTTTGTTTTTTTTTTTGAGACAGGGTTTCCTCTGTGGCTTTGGAGGCTGTCCTGGAACTAGCTCTTGCAGATCAGGCTGGTCTCGAACTACAGAGATCTGCCTGCCTCTGCCTCTGCCTCCCCAGTGCTGAGATTAAAGGCATGCACCACTACTACCCACCCCGAATAATGTTTTAATGATAAGGTATCATGATGTACTATAAAAAAGTAAAATAAAAGCTGGGCAGTGGTGGCGTATGCCTTTAGTCCCAGCACTCAGGAGGCAGAAGCAGGCCGATCTCTGTGAGTCTGAGACCAGCCTGGTCTACAAGAGCTAGTTCCAGGACAGCCTCCAAAGCCACAGAGGAAACCCTGTCTCGAAAAACCAAAAATAAATAAATAAATAATAAATAAATAAAATAAGAATTGGGCTCTAGAACGGGTCTTCTCTGTAAACCTTCCTGAAAACAAACACCTTTTTAGATTCATCTAGTAGTATGTTTCTAAGCTGATGATTTTTTCTTATTGAGTTTTAAAATTTTTTTCATTAGTATATTATATACACTAGTGGGTTTTATTATGACATTTTCGTAAGTGAATATAACATATTCTGTTCCTAACCACACCCTCATCTCGTTGTCCTTTCTTGTCTCCCTCTGGTTCTCTCAGCTCCCTTTTCTCTTCTGAACTGGTTCCTATTTTACTTCTTCTCTTCCTCTCTCTCTCTCTCTCTCTCTCTCTCTCTCTCTCTCTCTCTCTCTCCCCCCCTCTCTCTCTCTCTCTCTCTCTCTCTCTGTGTGTGTGTGTGTGTGTCCAAATGAGTTTCACTCATTGGGGTTCACAGGAGCATAGATTACAAGTTCTTTACTTGTAGTAGTATAGGCACCTGACCAGTGGCTATACTACTGAAGAAAATGTCTCTTTCTTCCCCCAGTAAACATTAACTACCTATAGATTCCCCAGGGAGGGAGTGGGGCCATCTGAGCCCCTCCCTTTCTACAACAGGATGTTAATGGGCTCAGTTGTGTGCTGGTAATTACAGTGTTGTGAGTTCAAAAGTGCAATGGCCATTTCATGCCTGGAAGCAGTCTATCATGATCCACCCCACTTTCTGGCTCTAACATTCTTTCTATTCTCTTTTGTCTTGTTCCCTAAACCTTGGAGGAGGTGATATAAATCTCCCCTTTATGCCTGAGCTTTCAAGAGTTATTCCTATCGCTGTAACCAGTTGCCACTGCATCGGACAAAAAGGGGAACTTCTCTGACCAAAGCTGACAGCACCAATAATCTGTGGGAATAAACATAATTATTTAGAAGTCAATTTGACAGGCACATCCTGTACATTTAGCAAAACATCAGTAGTAGCTTCCTCACTAAGGCCTATGACTCCCAGCTACAGGATTTTAAACCGGTTTACAGTACCAGACAAGAATTCCTTCCTGTGGAACAGGCCTCAATTCCAATCAGGAAGTGGTTATTAGCTTAATAGATATGTCACCACTATTGCACCAGGGGACACATCTTGCCTGCATGGTCAGTCATGTCACACACAGGGCCCACAGCTGAGTATGACTGTTGATAACAAGTCTTCCCTAGTAGCCTTCATAGCACATTCCTACACTAAAGCTATCCAGCAGGGAGAGGCCTCCATCTCAGTTCCAGCTTTGGCTTTCCCTATGTTCTAAGACCAAAACATGTTGTCTTCAGTGAATAGGTCTCAAAAAAAAAAAAAGAAAGAAAGAAAGAAAGAAAGAAAGAAAGAAAGAAAGAAAGAAAAGAAAAGAAAGAGGAAACTACTGGGTGGTGGTGGTGGTGAATGCCTTTTATCCAGGCTCTCGGGAGGCAGAGGCAGGTGGATTTCTATGAGGCCATCCTGATCTACAAATCAAGTTCCCAAACAGCCAGGGCTGTTACAGAAATCCTATCTCAAAACAAAACAAAAACAGCAACAACAAAACAAAAACCAACCACATAAAGACCTCTGCTACGTAGTGAGATTTAAGACTGGCCTGGGATACCTGTGATTCTTAGATCCTTTTTCTTTCCTTTTTTTTTTTTTTTGAGACAGGGTTTCTCTGTAGCTTTGGAGCCTGTCCTGGAATTCACACTATAGACCAGGCTAGACTCAAACTCACAGAGATCAGCCTGCCTCTGCCTCCTGAGTTCTGGAATTAAAGGCATGTGCCACCACCCTGGTCTCGACCCTGCTTTAATGCAAAGTAGTTAGATGCTTTCTTTCTCTCTCTCTCTCTGTAATGAGAGCTCTAAATAGACCATAATTTTAAAAACTCAGGGGCTGCCAGGACAGCCAAAGCTGGTACACAGAGAAACCCTGTCTGGAAACACACACACACACACACCACCACCAACAACAACAACAAAAAGACTCACAGGCTGGTGTGATGGTGCACAACTTTAATCCCATCACTCAGGAGGCAAAGGCAAAGGCAGATCTCTATGAGTTCCAGCCCAGCCTGGTCTATGTAATGAAAACTAAGGTGATGCAGTTCATTCTTAGCCTGGTAGCCTGAGCTGGACAACTTTCTATTGTCTACAACTTACTTTTTGGGGGAGACAGGATGTTGCTTTGCATCAGATTGTGATCTTGAAGGCATATTTTTCTTCTGCCCTAGCCTCACAGTTACTGAGATTCCAGGTCTTCATCAACATCCTTGGCTTTGTTACACTGTTTATGAGAGTAAACTGCAGAGACACAAGAGAATGGAGCACTGCTTGCTGTGTAACAGAGGAGAACCTTGAACTCCTGACTTTAGCCCTCCTTCACCTCCCCAGTGATTTGAGACTAAAGAATCATCACAGCATGCTACATTAGGTATCTAGAATAGGCAAAGTCAGAGGCAGAAAAGCAGAACAGGGGATCACTACTTAGAGGGTTCAGAGTTATTGATTAGGGTGATGATAAAATTCTGGTTCAAGACCGGTTTGAGCAACATGAGACACAGTCTCAAACAAACAGAACAAAACAAACTAGATGTTTAACATAATGGAATTTTTTAACATTAGTGCTTCTTCTGTGTCTGGCTTACTAAGATGTTTTCAAGTGGGGCTGGAGAGATGGCTCAGCAGTTAGAACACTGCCTGATCTTCCAGAGGTTCTGAGTTCAATCCCCAGGAACAACAGGGTGGCTTATGATCATCGATTATGGGATGTGATGCCCACTTCTGTCATGCAAACAGACATCCAAATAAAGTACTCATCTACATAAATAAATAAATCTTTTTTTAAGAAGATCTTTTCAAGTTTCATCCATGTTATACATATTCATCAGACTTGCATTCTTGTATGTACCTGTGGGTGTCTATGTGTGGAGGCCAGAAAACAACTTCCAGTGCCATTCTCAGGAACACATAGCCCTTATTTACTGAGGTAGACTGTCCCACTGGCCTGGAGCTTGCCAAGTAATTGAGGCTTGCTGGTTAGTGATCCTCAAAGGTATGCCTCCTCAATGCTGGGAATAAAAGCCTGTGCTACTCCACTTAGTCGTTATTTTTGTTGTTGTTAGTTTTGTTTTTACTCTGTGTTCTGGGGAATAAACTCAGGCCCTTATGCTTTTGAGGTAAGCGAGTCTCCAGCCCAGATGTGTACTCTTTCTTAAGGCTTAGTAATACTTCACTATATGTACATACCACACCTGGCTGATCCAGTCATTTGTTGCTGAATATTTGGCTTATTCTTACCTTTGGGCAAGTGTGAATACCACTGCTATGAGCATTAAAGTACAAAGATCTGAGCTGGGCAGTGGTGGTGCAATGCCTTTAGTCCCAGCAGAGGCGGGCAGATCTCTGTGAGTTCAAAGTCAGTCTGGTCTACAAAGAGTGTTCCAGGACAGACAGAGCTACACAGAGAGATCCTATCTTGAAAAACAATCTTTGGGCAAGTGTGAATACCACTGTTATGAGCATTAAAGTACAAAGATCTAAGCTGGGCAGTGGTGGTGCATGCCTTTAGTCCCAGCAGAGGCAGGCAGATCTCTGGGAGTTCAAAGTCAGTCTGGCCTACAGAGAGCGTTCCAGGCCAGACAGAGCTACACAGAGAGATCCTATCTTGAAAAACAATAACAAAAAAGACCTGTTTGTACCCCTACTTTTAGTTGTTTGGGGGATATACTCAGAAGTAGAACTACTGGGCCATTAGGTAATACTTTAACTTTTTGAGGAACTGCCAAACTGTTTTCCACAGCATTTGTACCATATTACATCCCCACAGGCAGTGCAGAAGGGATCCAGTATCTCTACATTCTGACAAGTGCTTGTTTTTTTCCATTTTTGAAAAAAAAAGAATATTATGGCCATCCTAATGTGTGTGAAGGGCTTTGGGAACATTTTTGTATATCACAAAAATTTACCATAGAGGAGCTGGGCATAGTGATGTGTACCCTAAATCCCAGCTCTTAAGAGGGAGAGGCAGGCAGATCTCTGAATTCCAGGCCAGTCTGGTCTACATAGTAAGTTCCAGGACAGCCAACGTTCTATACAGGGACCCTGTCTCAAATAAATAAATAAATAAATAAATAAATAAATAAATAAATAAATGTGCCACAGAGTGGTGAGCTAGCTCATGAGAGCACAACATACTAAATACAGTTAGACTGGAAAGCAGTGAGGCAAACATTTCAGGGCTCAAATTGCAAATTCCAACTTCATTTATACTTATTTGTTTCTGTGTTCAGCTAAATATTGGGATAAGGGCATTTATACAGCTTGTTTGTGTGTGGAGATACCAGTTTTGGCTTCAGCTAGGAACAGTGCTAGCTCGGCAGCCCTGCCACACCTACAGAGGCAGCAGCTAGCAGGGTTCTTTTTGTTTAGTTTATTGGAAGATTTATTCAATTATTTTTTTTTTAAATTTCTTCTTTTATTTTTAAGTGTATGGATGTTTTGCTTATATGTTTGTCTATATGCCATGTGCATGCATTGCCCAAGGAGGTCAGAAGGTGTCAGATCCCCTGGGACTGGAGTAACGGGCGACTGTGAGCCACTTGACGTGAGTGTTAGGGACCAAACTCCGTTCTCTGCGAGAGCTTAAGAGATGACACCAAGCCATCTCTCCAGCCCCTAGTTAGTGTGGCTCTGTGGTTCTATGTTTCAAGGGAGAAAAACAAATAGACCTTACTTTGATTTTTGTGGTGGTTTATTTGGCCCCCAGAGACTCTTGTTTGAATGCTTAGCCCATAGGGAGTGGCACTATTAGGAGGTGTGACTAGGGCCCTTCAAGTGTCAAGGAACCAATCAGGAGTTAGCTGGCTAGCTCTGGATGGGCTTTAGGAGCTCCAAATGTGCATACAGAGCATAGCAACTGCCCTGGAAGAGCCTATAGGCCGTAGCAACCAGTTGATCAATCAACACAGGACAGGTCCTCCAAGCACGGAAGTGCACCAATCCTGAGACTGTTGTGAATCCCTAGACACTCCCCTTGCTCTACCCAATAAATTCCCTTCCCCTCGGCCCCTTTGGGTCCTTCGGAGTGCCTGAGTTAATACAGTTAACTTGTTAAATAATGAAAGACTAATAAATAATAAAATTATAAAATCACCAAGAATGGGGTTCAGAATTTGAGCACAACACAACAAGGCCACATCTACTCCAACAAGGTCACAAAATGTACTGAGCTTCCAGAGCTCCTAAAGCGCATTCAGAGCTAGCCAGCTAAGGCAAGGTCAGGAAGCTCAGCACATCTTACTGGGTTCTTTTCTGCAGCCTGTCATGGCTGCCAAAGCAGGGCGCTGGGTGAGGGTCTGGTCCTTTCAGTTGGAGGAATTGTGTCACTCCGGGGATGGGCTTGGAGGTCTCATATATGTTCAAGCCATGCTCAGTGTGACAGTCCACTTCTGCTGCCTGCAGATCCAGATGCAGAACTCTCAGCTCCTTCTCCAGCACCATGTCTGCCTACATTCTTCCATGTTCCACCATGATGATAATGGACTAAACCTCTAAAACTGTAAGCCGCCCCAATTAAATGTTTTCCTTCATAAGAGTTGCCATGGAGGCCGGGCGTCCTTTAATCCCAGCACTCTGGAGGCAGAGGCAGGTGGATCTCTGTGAGTTCGAGGCCAGTCTGGTCTCCAGAGCGAGTGCCAGGATAGGCTCCAAAGCTACACAGAGAAACCCTGTCTCAAAAAAAAAAAAAAAAAAAAAAAAAAAAGTTTGCCATTGAGCCAGGCAGTGGTGGTGCACACCTTTAATCCCAGCACTCTGGACGCAGAGGCAGGCGGATCTCTGGGAGTTCAAGACCAGCCTGGTCTACAAGAGCTAGTTCCAGGACAGCCTCCACAGCCACAGAGAAACCCTATCTCGAACCACCCCCCCAAAAAAATATGGAAACCCAACTATAGAGGAAGTACACTATTTATCTTATTCCCTTATCACCACTTCAGTCTCCATCTCCAGGGTGCTTAGAGTAAAAATGGGGGAAATATGGATTTGAGAGAAGCCTGCACACACATGGTCCACTTTCATAGTCCAGATATTGTGGTATGAAATCAGACCACAGAGCAGAGGTACTGAGAGCTTATTGCCTTAGACAACATCCCAGACTCACTGCATGATGCTAAAGTGGTACATAGACTGATGAAGACTGGCCAGGAACCAGGCTCTGTGAAGAGTCAGAATAACAGAATGATTCCTATGTCTAAGGACTTTAGATTGGCACTCTGATGGGTGGTGGTGGCGCACTCCTTTAATCCCAGCACTCAGGAGGCAGAGGCAGGTGGATCTCTGAGTTCAAGGCTAGCCTAGGCTACTAAGTGATTTCCAGGATATTGAGGTCTATACAGAGAAACCCTGTCTCAGAGAGAGAGAGAGAGAGAGAGAGAGAGAGAGAGAGAGAGAGAGAGAGAAGAAAAAAGGAAGTAGACTGTTATTCTGTCACAAGAGCTGACAATTTCAGAGTGTCAAAGAGGGCCCATGAGAGAGGTGGAGAAAGAAATTTCAGAAGAAATTTGATGAGGGCTGAGGATGTAGCTCAGTTGATACAGTGCTTGTCTAGCATGCCAGAAGCCCTGAGCTCTATTCCCAGTATTAGGTAGAACCCAGTGTAGTGTTCTACCCAGTAGGAGATTGGAGTATCAGAAGATCACAGTCGTTTTTTTTTTAGTTACATAGTAAGTCTGAGGCCAGCCTGGTCTACATAGCATTTCCAGGCCAGTCAGAGATACATAGTGAGACCCTATCTGTGCTGGATAGTTTTATGTCAACTTGACACAATCGAATATCCTCTGAGAGGAGGAAACCTCAATTAAGGAAATGCCTCTACCTGGACAGTGGGAGTGCATGCAGGCAGGCAGATCTCTGTGAGTTCAAGGCCAGCCTGGTCTACAGAGTTCCAGGACAGCCTCCAAAAGCTACAGAGAAACCCTGTCTCAAAAAACCAACCTCTATAAGATTAGGTAATCAGGCTGTAGGCAAGTCTGTAGGTTATTTTCTTAATCAGTGATTGATGTGGGAGGGCCCAGCCATTGTGGGTGGTGCCATCCCTGGGCTGGTTGTCCTGGGTTCCATAGGAAAGCTGGCTGAGGAAGCCATGAGGTTCAAGCCAGTAAACAGCACTCCTACAAGGCCTCTGCAACAGCTCCTGTCACCAGCTCCCTGCCCTGCTTGAGTTCCTGCCCTTTGATGAATTGGGATGTGGAAACATAAATCAAATAAACCCTTTTCTTCCCAAGTTTCTTTGGTTATTGTGCTTCATCCCAACAATAGTAACCCTAACTAAGACAAATTGGTACCAGGACAGTAGGGTAATTGCTGTAACAGACCTGACCATGTTGTTTTGGGGAGGGTTGTGGAAGGACTTTGGAACTTTGGGATAGAAAAGCCATTGAGTATTGAGAGCTCAGTGAGCTGTTTTGTAAGAGCTTAGAAGATAAGAATGTTGTGGGCGGGGGCAAGACAATGGAGGCCTGGCTTGTGAAGTTTCAGAGGGAAGATTAAAGACTATCAGGGCCTATTTTTTTTTTTTTTAAATTAAGAATCCGTGGTTTTGGTTAGCTGGGGCTAGATAAACAGCTATGATTAAGAGGGTACCAGAACTACTAAAGTGAAACCTTTGCTTTGTTGGGATACTTGATGCTGGTCAGCTGGAGCTGAAAAATTAGTGGTGATTAAGAAGAGACCAAGCCAGGAATTGGTGGCGCACGCCTTTAATCCCAGCACTCAGGAGGCAGAGGCAGGTGCATCTCTGTGAGTTCGAGGCCAGCCTGGTCTCCAGAGCGAGTGCCAGGATAGGCTCCAAAGATATATACAAAAAAACCCTGTCTTGAAAAACCAAAAAAAAAAAAAAGAGAGAGAGAGAGAGACCAGTAGGATGTTGTGTTGGTGGTACATGCCTTTAATCCCAGCACTCGGGAGGTGGAGGCAGAGGCTGGTAGAGCTCTGTGAGTTCAAAGCCAGTCTAGCCTACAAAGTGAGTTCCAGGACAGCCAGAGCTACACAGAGAAACCCTGTCTTAAAAAACCAGGAAAAAAAAAAGTTATATTACAGAAGTGAGAAACTGAGGAAAGGGGTTTCTGAGTGGGAAGGAAGGCATTGTGTCGAGGAGTTTTTTAGAGCAATGGCAGATACTGGGCAAAGGCTGAGGTGGTTTCTATCGAGATTGGTTAATTCTCTGGGCTGCCATGGGTTGAGCCAGGGCCCACATTCTATGCCTGCCCCCTACTCCCACAAAGCAGATGACCAAGTGCTGCGTCTCTGTCCATCCCTGACTGTAGCTTTGACCTTGACCATCAGCTAGATGTTTCTCACTGCCCAGTGTTTCTACCCTCCAACCTTGTAGGTGTCTCAAGTTCAAGTGCTGGCGATTATACTAACTTCTCTGTTCTCACATCTATACCATCAGTTTGTAGCTGACAGTGAACGCTACCCCAGACACCAAGAAGTGGCTGCAGTGTTTTTTAGTTACTTGGCTTTGGGCTCCTAGTTTATAGGGTGGTCTCTTTTTGTTTGTTTTGTTTTTTTAGAGTTAGATAGAACTTTATTCGAAACTCTGATCTACCAGGTTAGTGTTTTCCACCAACCCGGTGAGCAGAGACCTTCATAGGCTTCACAATGTTTTGTTTAGGGGCTGCTTTTGTAGGGGCCTTGGCAGCAGCCATTGCTGTCTTCTTAGCCTTTTTTGCTTTCTTGGCAGCCCGGATAGCCTGCTCTCGCTGAGCTTCCCTGACTTCTGGTTTCTGGTTCCTCTTGGCCATGATAATCAGCAAGGGATATACCAGCGATGGCACGCTGGAATTTGACTGCTCGGCGAGTTCTTTTGTTTTGAATTTCTTGCTACTGTTCTTTTTTGTGTTTTCTTCTGTAGAGGACAGCTCAGTTTATCTGCCGAGGATTCCTTTTGGAAAGGAATGCGGACTCGCATTTTGCATAAAGAAACTGGAAAACCTTCCCGTCGGTCCTGGCGGTGTCCTGGGTAGATCTTGTAACCACTGAAACTGCACAACTCGGCCTTCATGCCGAGAGATGCCGCCCGATGGCAAAGAGATAGGGTGGTCTCTTGAGTGGAAACTTCCTATTGCAAGCCATATTTACTCATAATTTAGTCTGTCACAGTTAACCTGAGCTAGAGTCAAAACTAATGAAAGGTCACTAGTGTCTTAGGTATATTCCTCAAGGGCTTCAGGAGGCCAGCCAGGATGCCGTTACTGCCCCAGAGCCCTGTCTGTCCCTCTTCCTGTCTGGCTCAGTTATCGAATACCCAGCTCCAAGTCCTCTTACTCAGTTTCTTCAGTGTTTGAAACGCTGCTGTTTTAACCCTTAATCTTGCTTTTAAGCCCAGCCTTTGTTCTCTTTACAACATATGTGGGCAGCTTGCAGGGCTTTTTTTGTTTTTTGTTTTGGTCTTTTTTTTTTTTGGGGGGGGGAGGGTTGGTGTCTTTTGGTGTAGCTTTAGAGTCTGCCCTGGAACTCGCTCTGTAGACCAGGCTGGCCTTGAACTCACAGAGATCTGCCTGCCTCTACTTCCCAAGTGCTAGCCACCACCACCTGGCCAGCTTGCAGTTTTTACTCTGGGCCCATTTCCCTTAAGGTGCAGAAAACCAACTCCCATCTCTCGACCTCCATTCTGTTCCCACCACAGTGGTCACTGAAGGGACCAGATCCTCACCCAGCCCCCTGCTTTAGCAGCCATGACAGGCTGCAGAAAAAACCCAGCAAGATGTGCTGAGCTTCCTGACCTTGCCCATCCTCCCAGTCACTAGTAGGTCGGATACCTTCCACATGGCAAGGAACCAATCTGAAGTTAGCTGACAGGCTGGAGCGATGGCTCAGAGGTTAAGAGCACTGCTTGCTCTTCCAGAGGTCCTGAGTTCAGTTCCCAGCAACCACATGGTGGCTTTACAACTATCCATAATGAGACCTGGTGTCCTCTTCTGGCATGCAGACAGAACACTGTATACATAATAAAAAAAAACAAATCTTAAAAAAAAAAAAAAGTTAGCTGGAGGGCTCTGTATGTGCTTTATGGTAACAGTGGCTTGCAAAGCATAGCAATTGCCCTGGGAGGGCCTATAGGCCATAGCAACCAGTTAACCAATCAATACAGGGCAGGTCGCCCAAGCCCTAGACACTTCCCTTGCACACTCCAATAAATTCCACAACTCGAAGTTTTTCTGGGTCCTTCTCATTCCACCCACCGTGATGTGCAGATGAAGAGCCCCAAACTCAGGCTGGAGAGATGACTCATCGATTAAGAACACTGCCTGCTTTTCCAAAAGTCCTGAGTTCAATTCCCAGCAACCATACAGAGGTTCACAACCATCTGTAATGAGATCTGCTGCCCTCTTCTGGTCTGCAGGCATACATGCAGGTAGAACACTATACATAATAAATAAAGCTTTTTTTTTTTTTTTTTAAGATAGTTAACTCGTTAAACAATAAAAGACTTTGCTTTTGCATCGGAATGGGTCTCTTGGTGGTTTGGGGGTTCAGAATTTGGGCACAACAGTCACCTGCTCCTCTATTCTTGGTGTGCTCACCCCCAGTTACCTTCAACATTAGCCTTCTCTGTTTTCCGTCTTGCTTGAGTGGTACATTCCACCCAGGCCTCCTCTGATCATCCTAATTAGCACTATAAATAGCCACTCACTCTGAATCTTCCTTCTCTGCTTCATTGTTTCCCCGTAACAAACACATACTACCTTCTAACACTTCACATAAACTAGGCATTATTGTTATTATTATTGCAGTGCTGGGAATTGAACCCAGGACTTCATACCTGGTAGGCAAGCACTCTTCCTTTGAGCTCTAACCCCAGCTATTTTATATATATATATGTATCCTTTCCACTGCTCTTATGAAGGTCCCACAATCCAATCCTAGGGATTTTGTCTGTTTTGCTTTACTTCTCAGGATCCAGTGAGTAGAACAGTCCTCAGTATGGAGGGGACTCAGTAGGGGTTTGCTGAGTGTAGTGCATGGGGTGACAGATAGACACCTGTTGCTCTTATAGAGGGCCTAGGTTTGATTCCTAGCACCCATTGAATGCATGCAGGTGAAAGACTTAAAAATTAGCAAAGAAATATAGCCCAGAAACTGACTAAAGCCACTACTATGACTTAGTGCCTGGAATTTACCAGCCGCCAGCAATTACTCCCTTACAAGGCCATAAGATAACTGGGTATCAAGAATTCCCAGATGGCCACCCTCCCCGAGGGGCTCATGAAGGAAACAGATTGCCCCACTGGCCAATGTGTCAATCATTAACAATTAAGGGTCCCTGTGAAACAAAGAGATAGCTACCATTAGTTAGCACATCCTGAGGTCTGCAGGTTTTACAACTGGTGGGGTCAGGAGGCCATCTGATTCCCAGGCCTCCCCTCAAGACAAAGGGCCTCCTAGGAACCCATGACTCCTGGGTTCAAGGGACAGAGAGTCGAGGCCCCTCCCTAACCTTATGGTTTTTGCCTTTAAAAAACACCTGTGCCTGGGGGACAGGGCTGCTCTCTAGCCTGCAAACGTCCACTTTTCATTAAAGCCTCCTGCTGTTTGCATCAAGTTTCCACCTCCTCATGGTGATTGGGGTGGCGGCAATCCTGGGAAAAGATTCTGGAGGCCTGAGCTTCCAGGGGTCTTACACAGGTAAACACTTGAAACATGATCCTAATTAGTCTTACCAATAAAAACCTGGAGTCAGATATAGGGGTGAAAGCTGAAAGGTCAGAGAAACAGGGACTGCTTACCTCTCTGAATTCTCTGACCAAAAAGACCAAGATCCTAACTCTGACCCACCTTATCCCATCCTGTCTCCACGTCCCAAGTGCTGGGATTAAAGGTGTGTGCCACTGTTACCACCACCACCACTACCACCGTCACCACTGGCTTCTATGGTTAACTAGTGGCTAACTCTGCACTCTGATCCCCAGGCAAGCTTTATTTGTCAAACACAAACAAAATATCACATACTGAACACTCAAATAAAAATAAATTTAAAGATTTTTATTTTGTTTTTGTTCTTTTCAAGAGAGGGTTTCTCTGTGTAACAGCTCTGGCTGTCCTGGAACTAGCTTTGTAGACCAAGCTGGCCTCTTCAAACTTAGAGATCAGAAATCCACCTGCCTCTGCTTCCCACTGATTCAACTCTCCATCCCCAATAACTCTTTCTTTAAAATGAATTATTTATCTATATTATATGTGTATTTGTATGCCTGTCTCTCTATAGGCCAGGATGTCAAATCCCCTGGAATTACAGTTACCAGAGGTAATGGTGAGCTGCCCCATGCAGGTGCAAGGAATTGACTGTTACTCCTGCAAAAGAGCAGCAGTGCTCCAGACTGCTGAGCTGACTCTCCAGCCCCAGGACTCACTGTTTTAATAGACCTAGAAAAGCATAGGCTTAGGCCTGGGGGATGACTCATTTGGTGAAGTTCTTGAAGACCTTGAGCTCAATGTTCCCACCCACTTATAAAACTTGGCACAGAAACAGGCTCCTTGATCCCAGCATGGGGAGGTGGAGCAGGATCGCTGAGCCTAGCTAGCCAGCCATTCTAGCCAAATCAGTGAACTCCATGTCCAGTGAGAGAACCCATCTTCATCAATTGAAAAAGATAACCAGAGCTGGTGTCTGACTTCTGCATACACATATGAGGACACATACACACACACACACACACACACACACACACACACACACACACACTTAAGCCTTAAGCCAGCAATGGAAAAAAATACTGTTGACATGATGTGTATCACCAACCACATAAAGACCTCACTAAGCTCTTTTAAAAAATCTAATGGGGGCTGGAGAGATGGCTCAGCGATTAAGAGCACCGACTGCTCTTCCAGAGGTCCTGAGTTCAATTCCCAGCAACCACATGGTGGCTCACAACCATCGGTTATAAGATCTGGTGCCCTTTTCTGGTGTGCAGATATACATGGAAGCAGAATGCTGTATACATAATAAATAAATAAAATCTTAAAAAAATGAAAAGAAAAATCTAATGGAATGGTGACAATAAGTATTTTGGGATTGGGGAAAGGAGAAGCTGAAGACAGAAGAATTGAGATGGCCCTCTTCTGAAATCCCCTTCTCTCAGCTCCTAAAATGCTGACAACCACGTGTACATACTTAAAGAAAGCAACATCAAGACCTACTGCCATCAGCATGTGGACCCTAGAGACATCTCAGTATTAGATGGGAGCACTTGGCCAGGTATCACCTCACATGACATGAAGGCATCCAGTACATAAGTAGCAAAACAAACAGCAAAAGCAAGGTTAAGGAATCTGTATACTAAGAGAGAAAATAGCAAGCGAAAAGTTACACATACTTTCTATGCTGGCTAGTTGTGGTAGTTTGAATGTAATTGGCCCCCATAATCTCATAGGGAGTGGCACTATTACCAGGTGTGGTTTTGTTGGAGAACATATGGACTTGTTGCACCAAGTATGTTGCTGTGGGGGCAAGCTTTGAGGTTTCCTAGGCTCAGAATCCCACTCAGTGTCTTAGCAACTTCCTGTTGCCTGCAAGATGTAGGACTCTCAACTCCTTCTCCAGCACCATGTCCTATACACCACCATGCTCCCCACCATAGTGATAATGGACTGAACTTCTGAAGCTGTAAGTGAGCCATCCCAATTAAATGTTTTCATTTATAAGAGTTGCCATGGTCATAGTGCCTCTTCACAGCAATAAAAACCCCAAGACACTAGTTTTATGTCAACTTGACACACACAAGCTAGTTATTAGAGATTAGAGAGCCTCCATAAGATGGGGCTGTAGGCAAGACTATACAGCATTTTCTTTTCTTTCCTTTTTTTGTTTTTGTTTTTTTGGTTATGGTTTTTGAGACAGGGTGAAAGGTTCAGGTATTATGCTGGCCTGCCTCTGTTACCTGGAGGAATCCACTCAGGCAGAACCCTGGTCAGCCCAGGGTCCCATGGGAACTGAGTCTGCAGGCAGGTGCAAAGGACCCTTTAAAAGACAGACCCCTGCCCATTTACGCTCTCTTTACTCTCTACTCTCTACTCTCTGCTCCTGGTCTGCCTCTCTATGGCGACCGGCCATGGCGGTGAGCCATTAGCCGTGTTCCTCTTCTTTCTTAGTCTCTCTACTCTGCCGGGCCTAATAATAAACTGGTTAACATGTCTCATCTGCCTCTCTTTTTCTTTATATCTAATTTAAACAAAAATTTTAACACAGGGTTTCTCTGTATAGCCCTGGCTCTTCTGGAACTCACAGAGATCCACCTGCCTCCATGCACCAACACACCCAGCATTTTCTTAATTAGTGATTGACGTGGGAGGGCCAGACCATTGTGGGTGGTACCACTCCTAGGCTGGTCATCCTGGGTTGTGTAAGAAAGCAAGCTGGGCAAGCCATGGCCTCTGCATCAGTTCCTGCCTCCAGGTTCTGGCCTTGTTTGAGTTCCTGCCCTGACTTCCTTCAATGATGGGCTATTGTGCAGAAGTATAAGGGCCAATAAGCCTCCCCAACTTGCTTTGGTCTTGTGTTTCATCATAGCAATAGTAACCCTAACTAAAGACACTTTCAGAGGTATTTCTTTAACTAAACAAGAACACCATGCAATTTCATAAGGAAACACATAAACTTTTGAGAGCGAAGGAACTCTTGGAATTTAAAATATGATGCCGCAGGACTGCAGATGTCACTCACTGGGATGAACCAGGCTTTTGTGCTTGTTATGCAAGCACTGGGCCAACTGAGCTTCATCCCCAACCCACAAAAGTTGGAAATGTTAACGCTTCCTTCAAAACTGTTTATGGAGTCTGCACATTAACAGTTCCACTAACAGATTTCTTCCCAGACATTCGATGTCTTCGTAACTTATCCTTTGTTATTTCTTGGGTTCGCTTTGTTTTGAACAGGGTCTCCCTATGTGGACTTGACTGATCTAGAGCTTGCTATGTAGATCAGGCTGGCTTTGAATTCACAGAGATCCTCTAGTTTGTGCCTCATGTGTGCTGGGATTAAAGACACATTCTACCATGCTTTGCCTCTTTGGAATCATGTTTGAAAATATCATTTCTCCCAGCTTGGTCTCCCCTGCCCCCTCTTTGAGACTTCAGTTCTCTTCACCTTTCTGGGAAATGTCTTAGATTTTGAAGTCTACAAACACTGCTGAGGGACCCAGAGTGTAGTTCAGTGGGTAAAGTACTTGCCTCTCATGCATTAAACCTAAGGTTCAATTCCCAGTACCCTGTAAACCAAGTGTGGTGGCCCGGGTCTGTGTTCTAATACTGGAGAAGTAGAAGCAGGAAGATCAAAAATGCAAGGTCATCTTCAACTCCATAGGGAGGTCAAGGCCATCATAATCTGGGCACATGAAAGGAAGTTATACTAAATCAAAACGTATCCATTTTACTTCCCTGCTTAAAGACTTCTGTTGATCCATTGTTGCCAAAATTGTAGCATTTGTACCTCACAACAGTAGTTTTTTAAAGTCTTCCAGTCAAATCATTTTTGTTCCCATTCTACTCCTAATCAATTTCCTTTTTTTTTTTTTTTTTTTTGTAATCTGGTCTAACTACATTAGACACACACACTCCTAGTCACCGCCTAGTCACTCAGCACATGCTGAGTCATCTCTCTGTGCTCTGAACACTTCCTATCAATACTTACAGGTCCTTTGTACCCTGAGTTACTCAGGGTGTGCCCTGTCTGGGTTACTAGGCAACTCAAGGTCATCTTTGTTGCCTATTCATTCCTACTAGCCTAATTTTTATCTTTTTTTATTTCTTTGGGCGGTATCTCTTGTCTTTATATTTAAATTTTTAACCTGGGCATAGCAACAGACATCTATATATAGAACATAGGAGGCATAGGCAGAAAGACTGAAGCAAGTTTGAGGTCATCTGGGCTGCATAATGAGTTCCAGGTCACCCAAGGATACATCATAAAGCCTTGTCTCAATATATATATATATATATATATATATATATATATATATATGTTTTGCTAGACAAAATGACAAATGCCTGCAATCCCTTAGAAGGGAGAATTAGGAGTTCAGGGTTATCTTTAGCCACACAGTGAATCCAAGGTTGGCAGGGTTACATAGATTCTGTCTAAAACAAAAATCAACTGAACAAAAAATAATTTAAAAAATATAGCCTGGCGGTGGTGGCTATATTTTTAATCCTACACAACTTTAATCTCAGCACTCAAGAGGCAGAGGCAGTTGGATCTCTGTGAGTTTGAGGACAGCCCATTCTACAGAGCAAATGCCAGGATAGGTTCCAAAGCTACACAGAGAAACCCTGTCTCAAAAAACAAAAACAAAAATTGATAAAATCTCCAGGTGGTGGTGGTACACACATTTAATCCCAGTACTTGGAAGGCAGAAGAAGGTAGATAAAAATTATACAATTAATGACAGCCAGGTGTGGTGGCATACAAGTATAATCCCAGCATTTAGGAGGCTGAAGCAAGAGGATGACAGGGTGGAGAGGGACAATCTAATCTACATAGAAATTTCCAGGCTGTGGCTGCAGAGATGGCTCAGTGGTTAGGATCACTTGCTTCTCTTCTGGAGGACCCAGAGCCCACATCAGATGGTTCATAGCTATCTGTGACTCCAGCCCCAGGGCATCTGATTTCTCTGACCTCCACAGACGCCTCCACTCACACATACTGTACCTACAGGAAGACACAAACACCTACAAATTAAAAACTAATTGATGGGGATGTCCTTCTGTGTGCTGTGAATATATATTTCTCTAATTGGTTGATGAATAAAGTTGTTTTGGCCAATGGACAGGCAGGATTTAGCCAGGCAGGAAATCCAAACAGGGATAGAGAAAGTTAGTAGGCGGAGTCAGAGACACCACATATCTGCTGAGGAAGCAAGAGACCCAGATATCACCTGTTAGCTAAAACCATGTGGAGATACACAGATTAATAGAAATGGGTTAATAATTAAGAGAGAGCTAGCCAATAAGAAACCTGAGCCACTGGCCAAACTGTTTATAATTAATAAAAGCCTCTGTGTGTTTATTTGGTATTAAATGACTTTGAGACCCGGTGACACAGAAACTTCAAAGGTCCCAAGCCACTAAAGACAACATTGGAAGCTTCTGTTTCAATAATAACTTTTTTTTCAATAATAACTTTTATTGAGACAAGGTCTCAATGTATATCCCTAGCTGGCCCTGAACTCACTGTGTACACGAGGCTGGCCTTAAACTTAGATTTGCTTGTCTCTGCTTCCTGAGTGTTGAGATTTTAAAAAAAGGTTTTGCCACCACACCATGAATAATTTTATGAGACCACTGTCGCCTGTATAGTTCATTGCTGACTGAACATTAAATGTCACATGTCTGAAGGGATAAAGGTATATTTCTTTTTCTTTCTTTCTTTCTTTCTTTTTTATTTCAAGAGAGGGTTTCTCTGTGTATCCTTGGCTGTCCTGGAACTCCCTCTGTAGACCAGGCTAGCCTCAAATTCACATCTGCCTGCCTCTGCCTCCTGAGTGTTGGGATTAAAGGTGTGCGACACCCCCGCCTTACTGTATTGGTCTTTTATATTGGTCTCTTTGGTAGGTAAAAGCATTTCCTCACTGATATGTTCATTCATGTTTTTAAACTATGGATGAGTTTGAAACCCCTTGTGTTGTGTGATGATGTATTTGCTTTGATTGGTGGGATTTACAGAGAAAGGAAAAAGAGAGACAGAGAGGAAACAGGAGATGCAAGATGGAAGAAAGGTAATGCCATAATGACACTCGATAGAATGTAGATTATTATAAATGGGTTAATTTAAGTTATAAGAACTAGTTAGGAACAAGCCTCAGCTATAGGCTGAGCTCTCATAACTTTTGAAATTTTTATTTATTTATTGTGTGGGGGAGGTTCTCTCTTTTCACCATATGGGTCATGGGGATTAAACACAGGTTTTCAGACTTGGCAGAAAGCAGCTTTACTCACTGAGCCATCTTACGGACCCAATATTCCAGCCCCTCTCACCAAGCTTTCATAATTAATAAAAAGTCTTTGAGTTGTTATTTGGGAGCTGGCTGGTGGGACAGAGAAAGAATCTTTATACCTTTGTGAATTAGCGGTATTGTTGTTGTTACTGTGTCTGAGTGTGTCTTGCCTGCATGTGTGTGTACATTACATGCTTTGTGCCCAAGGAGGCCAGAAGAGAATTTCAGATCCCCTGAAACTGCAGATATGGAAAGTTTTGAATCTATACATTGGTGCTGGGAACTGAACCTTGGTCCTCTGCAAGAGCAGCAAATGCTGTTAACCCCTGAGCCATCTCTCCAGTCCCTTTGTTATTTTTTTTTTTCCCCGAGACAGGGTTTCTCAGTGTAGCTTTGGAGCCTATCCTAGCATTTACTCTGGAGACCAGGCTGGCCTCGAACTCACAGACATCCGCCTGCCTCTGCCTCCCGAGTGCTGGGATTAAAGGCATGCGCCACCAACTCCCGGCCCCTTTGTTATTTTTATAACCTCTTTATTTATGTTTTTCTCCCCTACTCCCTAGTTTTCTTCCAAAATATTTAGAATATTCATCTTTAACTAGGCATGGGCATACACACTGAAAGCAAAGGCAGACAGATCTGTGAGTGCAGCCTGGTCTACATACTGAGTTCTAGGTGAGCTAGGGCTACATAGAGACACCTTGTCTCAAAACAAAAAGAGATCCTGTTTATCAAGTAGCCCCTTGTATTTTCCCTGGGTTGTCCTTTGGAACATGTCTTCATTTTGTGGCTATTTGGGGCCTTAAAAATAATTTTAACTTTATGTATTCACAGTTTTGCTTTAAATGTTTTCTGATATCTTTTTAGGCTTGAAATCTACAGGCAAATTTTTCAGAATTTGTCATATCCTGACCATTGTGTATCAGTTATTCCAAGAACACTGTGTACCCAGTGATGATCCAGGGGAGGAGACACTGGTCTTATCAGACAAGCCCTTCCCACACTCTTTGGGTTGGCCTTCCTGACTGTGGTCCCAGACAATAAGACAAGTATGATAGCTTGTCAAGGCCGTTGTGAATGTCTCTTTGACACCAGCTTGCAAAAAGTCAAGGAGAACACTCACATTTTATTCATCCATGTTCTGCACAAATGGGAACTCATAGTTTCTTTGCCGAGCCACGTTCTCACATTTAACTTACTAGATGCCACAGGGACAAGGCAACACCGGTTTCGTGAAAATTTAATGTTTGAAACTCCAATTGTATGTTTTTCCCTTTGTGTTTAAAGAGCGATCCATATTTCCCAAATGAGTCCCCCCTCCTTTTTCTTCTCAAAGAAACATTAGAATCCCCCCAACTTCTCAGTTCCTGACTCTTCTTCCATGGGAGTGTAGCTGGAGATAGTTCGTTCCTCCTTTCTAGAAAGTAGTGGCTTTGTCCTTCTGATATATCTGTGTTGCTCCCTCCATCTTTCTTAGGATGCTTCATCCCAATTCTGCATTTTTCTAAATTCTAAAAAGAGTCAGGACACCATGCCAGCAAAACATCCTTGCCTGAGAAGCTTCATTTCCCAAGCAGTCGGGATTTTCTGTAACAAAGTGGGACAATGGGGTCCACAGGCGAGGTGCCAATCATTGTCCATCAGCAGAAGCCCTGTTGTTGGGGTGAACAGAAAGACAAAGAGAAAAGTCTTTGTTCTAGATTTGCTGGGAGTGGTGTCTGTTCATTCCAGCTGAATGCGTGCCACACAAGAAGTTAACATTCAACTGAGACAGATACCTGCCTGCTGTCCCAGCACTTTGGAGGTAGAGGTGGGAGAATTGGGAGTTGAAAGTCAACCCAGGCTATGCAGCAAGCTTCAGGCCTACAAAGGCTACCAGAGACTGTTCCAAACACAATTCAACTGAGAAGCAATAAAAATATGCATTGCTCAGTTGTAGAGCTCTGGCCAGCCTGGCATAGGCAGAGTCATGGGTTCAATCTCAGCACCGCAGATTTTATGGACAAATAGTCAACCAGGAGAAAGTCCATAATAATAAGTGCAATGTGGTACTCCTCTTGGTGAGAAGAAGGGAATTACACTGATAGCAAACCTCTGCTTCTTCCAGACTACAGTGCTCCAAGTTTTCTTTTTCAGTGCTGGGGGTTGAACATACGACCTTGTGTGTGCAAGGCAGCTTGACTACCATTAAGTTGCATTCCCAGCCAGACTCAGCTTTTGCGTCTTTGAAGAAATAAATTGTAAATAAATAAAGAAAATTGAAAGCCGTGCAATGGTGGCTTACAACTTTAATCCCATCACTCGGGAGGCAGAGGAAGGTGGATCTCTGTGAGTTCAAGGCCAGCCTGGTTTGCAGAGTGAGTTCCAGGACAGCCAGGGTTACACAGGAAAACCCTGTATCAAAAAACAAAAAATAAATAAATACAAAGAAAGAAAGAAGAAAAAAAATGAAAATAGTTGTTCCTAAAACTCCCACACATGGGCCCTTGTTTGTTAAATGACCCACCATCAGGACCTGTAAGATGGCTTAATGGGTAAAGGCACTTGTGGTTAAATCTGACTGACAACCAAGTTCAATCTCCAGAACCCACATGGTGAAAAGAGAGAATCAACTCCTGAGAGTTGTTCTCTGATCTCCGTGTGTGTGTGTGTGTGTGTGTGTGTGTGTGTGTGTGTGTGTGTGTGTGTGAGTGTATGTGTGTATGTGTGTGAGTTGTGTGTATGTGTGTGTGTATGTTTGTCTATGTGTGTGTGTGCACTGTGCCACTTGTGTACACACACACACAGGCAATATAGTTTAAGTTTTCCTTTAATTGCTTATCCTCCAACCTCTTCTGTGGTGAGTGTTCGGCACGTACTGTACGAAAACCAAAAGAGCAAGCTTTCTGCTCTCCCAGCAGCCAGAGCACAAGACCAAACACATGGTCCTCCACTGGAATCCTAATGTTTCGAAAGAGCTGAAGAGATGAACTGCAGCTCACAAGCCAATCACAAAATGGGCTGCCGGGGTAAAGACAACTGGAATCTGAAAGTGTGGCTGCTGGTCCTCATAAACCCCAGACCAATAGGACCAGAACAAGCCACAACAGAGCACAGGGAAGTACCAAAAACAGACTTGCAACCTCTTCTTCCCCATATGCCAGAACTGAAAGAACTGAGGTCACAGAGGTCACTGGCTTCCCTTCTCTCCCCACACAGCACCACATGGAACCTGCTGGAGCCAGAGGAATCTGAGAATTTAACCTTCCAACTCAGTGCATTAGGTCAATCCCTAAGTATCTCTTTTATCTCTTATTTCCTATTGTTTAAATTCCACCCTTGCATGAGCATGTTTCTGGTTGTTTTTCTTGTTAGTTTTGTAGATTGTGCAGTTAGATTTTAGGATTGTTTCTTTTCTCCATCTAGTTTACCAACAGTATTCTTTCCTCTTGAGCCACATGTCATATACTCCTTTTATTATTCCTAATCTTTTCTTCTTTCTCTCATCCTTATCCCCTACTTATTTTACTTCTTAAATAAACCTTCCATAGAGTTAACAATATTCAAAATCTGTGGACCCTAACAGTATCCCAACTCTCCTTATAGCTCCTTTACCCACCTTGATTTTTCTCTTTTCAAAGTTGACTAATATTTAATCTTTAGCCTTACCTGCCTACTTCCTCCCTACTCCTAATCTTACATTAACTAAAACCATGTAAGCTACATAGTTCCCTTGGTTATTTATCCTCCAACAGTTACTGAAGTCAAAGGGGCCACTGTTATTAGCTGGTTAGTATATTTGCATATTCTATGTGATATACGATGGTATATTTGCATAGTAGTGATATCAAGCAGCTGTGGTTACTCATCCAGTTAATAGCTCACTCGGGGAATAATATAAAATTAGCCCAGGCACTCTAAGTTCCAGAGTTAAGGGATTGTTCAACACTGCAAATACTTCAACTGAAAGAATATGACTGATAAAAAATAAAAATAAGCCAAGGAACAAAATGACAACAGATGTTTAAATCCCAATGCAGTAATATAAGAAATATGAAAAAAAAATCAAGACACTGTAATTCCTCAAAAATTTAACAGAAATGGCATCTAGTGAAAGTGAGCTAGTTAAAAATCCCATACAGAGAACGCATGACTGTTAGTGTGTCAGAGATACAGAGGCTGAAATAAGGGAAATGATGCATGATATGAAAGAGGAATTCAACAAAGAACTTGAAATGATTCCCTCTATTCTTGCTAATCGCAAGGGAATATGCCTACAAATCAATAGCGAGAGAAACCCTAGCGTATAAACTCATGGAGATTAAACAACACACTACTGAACATTGAACGGATCCTTGAAATAATCAAAATGGTAATTAAAAAGCACTCCTAAAATTATGTAAAAATAAAAACAACATAGCAAACAGAATCTATGGGATACAAATGAAAGTCATCCAAAAAAGTAGATTAATAGCTCCAAATGCTTACAATAAGGAGCTAGAAAGATCTCCAATAAATAACTTAATGGTACACCACAGAGCTCTAGAGAAGGAAGAACAGAGCAAAACCCAATCCACAACATGAAAAGAAATCATTAAGAGCATGGCAGACAAGGGACTGGAGAGATGGCTCAGAGGTTAAGAGCGCTGGCTGCACTTCCAGAGGTCCTGAGTTCAATTCCCAGCAACCACATGGTGGCTCACAGCCATCTATAATGAGATCTGGTGTCCTCTTCTGGACTACAGGGATACATGTGGGCAGAATACTGTATACATAATAAATAAATCTTAAAAAAAAAAAAAAAGAGCAGGGCAGGCAGGCAGTGGTGGTGTATGTCTTTAATCCCAGCACTTGAATGCTTGAGACAGAAGTAGGAAGATGTCTGTGAGTTTGAGGCCAGCTTGCTCTACAGAGCAAGTTTCAGGACAGCCAAGGCTACAAGTCTCAAAAAAATTATGTAATGCAGAGTTGGTTCTTTGAAAATATAAACACAATACTCACAAATCCTTAGCTAAATTAACCAAAGGAAGAAAGAAGACTTAAATCAGGCAGTGGTGGCACACTCCTTTAATCCCAGCACTTGGGAGACAGAGGCAGCTGGATCTCTGTGAATTCGAGGCCAGCCTGGTCTACATAGTGAGTTCAGGCACAGACAGGACAAAATAGAGAGACCCTGTTTCAAAAACAAAAGGACAACAAAAAACATTCACCCATGATGAAGTTTGCTTTATTAAAAACAATATGATAGGCTTGATATTCAATAAATGTTATGAATTACACAGTCTCAAGGATGGAAATCATATGATCATCTCCACAGATGTAGAAAAGGTTTCTGGCAAAATCCAACATCCCCTCACATTAAAAAAATTTTTTTTTTCGAGACAGGGTTTCTCTGTGGCTTTGGAGGCTGTCCTGGAACTAGCTCTTGTAGACCAGGCTGGTCTCGAACTCACAGAGATCCACCTGTCTCTGCCTCCCAAGTGCTGGAATTAAAGGCATGCACCACCACCGCCACGCTACATTAAAATTCTTGAAGGAACTTGAAATAGAAGAACCATATCTCAAAATAAGAGGAATGCAAAGTGGGAAGAGCATATGTGCATATCAGAAAGGCATTGCATCTAGAGTATAGAAAGACATCTTACTACTCAATAGGAAGAATATAAGCAACCCGATTTAATATTTTTTATTTTAATCTTTTATTTTTATTACATTTTATTTATTTTGTATGTGTGCTATATATGTGTGCTGTTCTCTTTCTCTTTCTCTCACCCTCTCTCTCTCTCTCTTTCTTTCTCTCTCTCTCTCTCTCTCTCTCTGTGTGTGTGTGTGTGTGTGTGTGTGTGTGTGTGTAGGTCAGAGGACAATTTGCAAAATTGGTTTTCTTCTACCATATACCACTCCTCCAGCTCCATAACCAGATTTTTGTTGTTGAGTTGTATTTATTTTAATTTTGTGTGTATGGTGCTTTGCTTGCATGTATTTGTATGCTCCAAGTGTGTGTGTAGTCTCTGTGGGGGCCAGAAGAGGGTGTCAGATCCCCTGGGACTAGAGTCTCAAACGGTGGTTAGTTAGTTGTCATGTGGGTGCTGGGAATTGCTCACAGGTCCTCTGGAAGAACAGCATGAGCTCTTAACAGCTGAACCTTGTAATTCGTATTTTTGAGACAGGCTCTGGAACTTACTGTGTAGACTAGATTGGTCTTAAATTCATGGCATTTATTTTGCCTCAAGCTCCCAAAGTACTAGGAGTAGAGGTGTAAACCACCATAGCTCACAGGTAAGTTTTTTTGTTTGTTTGTTTTCAAGACAGGGTTTCTCTGTATAACAGTCCTGACTGTCCTGGAACTCACTCTGTAGACCAGGCTGGCCTCTAACTCACTTGAGACCTGCCTGCCTCTGCCTCTCAATGCTGAGTCACTTGTAAATTCTTATTTTATAAAGCTCAAAGTTTATGGTGTCCAGAAGAAACTAGAATTCAAGAAGACCTGTGTGTTTGTGTCAGATCAGTCCTTGTCCTTAACAGAAATTTGGAGGGCTCTGAGGTAACTCTGGGAGTCAATGAACTTTCCCAGGGTCTTCCTTAGGGTTTCTCGGGGGAGCAAAATGTTTATTTCAGCTAACAACACTTGTCACCCTCTGTCACTGAAGGAAGTCAGGGCAGGAAACTGGAGGCAGGAACTGAAGCAGAGGCTACTTACTGGATTGCTCCTCATGGCTTGCTCAGCCTGCTTTCTTGTACAACTCAGGACCACTAGCACAGAGCTGCCATGACTCATAGGGTTCTGGGGCCCTCGCACACCAGTTGTAATCAAGAAAATGCCCCACAGGCCAAATGGTGGGGGCATTTTGTCAGTTAAAGTTCCCTTTTCTCAAACGATTCTATCTTGTATCAAGCTGACCAAAAACTAGCCAGCAAAGCCAGCAAGGCTGACCACCTGATGTGAATCCCTACAATTTATAGTGGAGGAACAGAACCAACTCTGACCTCCGTGTTTGCGCTGAGGCATATGTGTGTCCCATCCGTAGTAATAAATAACATTTCAAAATCAGAAAGTTTGAAGGTCTTGGAAGTCACTGTGAGACCTTGCAAAGGATGACTGTTTTGCTGGAACAAAACAACCATACAGCTCATTGCATAAAACTACCAAAGGGCAGCCTGCAGCAAAATCATGTTCCTTTGGCTGGAAGTTAGAAGTCTATTCCCTCCATCGTCCCTTCACTTACGTTGCAATCCTCTCCACCGGGATTTCAGAGTGTGACCTAACTTAGGACCAGAAGCAACCACGCCAAGATAAAGTCCTACTGGCTTAGTGTAGGCCCTCCTCTAGTGACTGATCACTTGACGCTGAAGTTAGGCACAAAGACAGCCTGAAAAGGAGAATACTGTGTGCTGACGGAGACCAAGATTGGAGTTTTACATCGAAAATAAGGGGAGCCAAGGACTTTGGTAAACAGTAGGAGCTGGAGCTAAGGAAGATCTTGCTTTGTCAGCTCTGGCCAAATGAGGCTGCACAGCCATAGCAGCACCCTCAGCAGACACTGGCCTTTGTGGGATGGGGTGAGGGACTTCAACTTCAAACAGGAATGTGTATTGGCTCTCCTTCGCCTTACATGTTTGTCTGTCTCTTGCAGAACTTTCTGTCTTTCCCACAACCTAGAATTAGTTCTGAATTTCCCATTGTTTTGGGGGAATGAGGTAAAGAGTGGGGTGAATACTGTGGAATGTCGGGAATGAAAAGTGGGAAAATTCTGGTTCTTACCTTCACAACACCAAGCGTGAGCAAGCAGAAGACCAGAAAGAAAGGTGAAGACTAAGAATTTGATCTCTGTCTGTCTGTCTGTCTGTCTGTCTGTCTGTCTGTCTCTCTCTCTCTCTCTCTCTCCCATCCTCCCACACCAGTGAAAAAACACCAAACCCAAACACAATGCATTTTTCTTTTTTTTTTTTTTTTCTTTTCTGAGGCAGGATTTCCCCCTGGAACTCGCCCTGTAGACCAGACTCAAACTTACAGAGCTCTGCCTGCCTCTGCATCCCTGAGTGCCAGGATTAAAGGTGTGTGCTACCACTGCCGGGCCACACATTGCATTTTCAACCTGAGTTGAAATTGGATTGAATTTGTCATAAGTTAGCAAGACTGTTTTCCATATCAGCAAGGGAACTCAAGGTCAGACATTCAAGATTAAATTGTAAAAAAGTTATAATGTGTATATACACTCACAGGCCCCTGGGTGTTAGCCCAATCTCCTTCTAAAAACTACATTAAACTTTCATTTATTCATTTCTGCTAGTTAGCTTGTGTGCATGCTCTTGTGCATGCCATGGCACACGTGTGGAGGCTGGAGAGCTACTTGTTGAAGTTGGTTCTCTCCTTCCACCACGTGGTCCTGGGGATTGGACTCAGGTCTGCATGCTTGGCAGCAGAGGCTCCCTTCCCTGCTGTGCTGTATTGTCCTCTCTCCTTTAAAACATTTCATTACATTTTATCAGCTTTGTAAATTGTGTGTGGTTACATTTCTGCCACTACACACATGTCAAGGTCAGAGGACAAGTTTCAGGAGTCAGTTCTTTTGTTCCACCATTGTGGGGCCTGGTGACTGAACTCAGGTCACTAGACTTGGAGGCAAGTGCCCTTACCCTCTGAGCCATCCTGCTGGCCCTGTTTCCATATGCTGCTCACACTGGGTCTCCCTCGCTTTACTTTGAATTTGCTGTCTACACTGTGCACCTTTCAACATATCCTTTGGTTTTCCGTTGGGGGCATCCATCAGAAACCATTCCAGCTACTCGACCTACTTTGTGAATTCCTGCCTAGGTCCCAGGCAGCTTCTCTGTTTTCTAAGACTACTTTTATGGCAGTATGTGGGTTTTGGAAACCAAAGTAAGTACAGTACTGACTAAGCTATTTCCCCAATCCCTACCAAGTGTTCTTTTTTATTTTTATTTTATATGCATTGGTGTTTTGCCTGCATGTGTGTCTCTGAGAGTGGGACTGGAACTGGAGTTATAGACAGCAGCGAGCTACCATGTAGGTGTTGGAAATTGACCCAGGTCCTCTGGAAGAGCAGTCAGTGCTCTTCACCACAGAGCCAAATCTCCAGCTCTGCAAGTGTTCTTAAAGAAGATGGTTTCTTCCTGAAGGGTACACCCTGCCTAAAACTAGACATCAACCTTGTAACTTTGGATCATTCTCCAAAGTATCCTACTTGCTTCGTAATTCTATGTATTGCACTTTGGAAACACCCCCTGGTGGACACATGCAGTGTTGCTTCTAATGATAAGCACCAGTCACAAGGCGTTAACAGACCCTCCAACAGGGTCCACCTTGAAGCAAACAAACCATAATGACCTTCCTTGATGCTACCCAGTCTTTTCTGCTTCCCTACCTACAAATTTTAATCACTGTGTAAAGTGTTTATCTAATTAATCTTTATCAATAAAAACTCAGGAGTCAGATATCAGGGTAAGAACCTGAATGATCAGAGAAGCAGAGGAGAAACAACCAGTCACCTCCTCTCTCCCCCTCTCTTTCTCGTTCCTCCATCCAAATGGACTGAAACCCTTTCTCTGCCCTGCTTTACTACTTCCTGTCTCTCTCTGTCCTCAGTCCTCCAGAACCTCTATGGTTAATTTTGGTCAGTTAGTAGCTAGCTCCACCCTCTGCAGTCAAATGTTCTACTACTGAGCTACACCCCCTCTTAGCTCACCCCTCTGATTCAAAGCAAATTTGTTCTCAGTCTTGGGAGTGTCAGAATGCAATCAACATATTACACAACATTTCCCCTTTTTGTCTCAATAAAAAGAGAAAATCTATATACAGTGAGAACAATTATCAGGTAAGAATTACATTTTCAATGTCCAGTTCATTTGTATTTGGCCTATTGGAGAAAATAGTTGATATTTATTCTATCTCGATGAGTCCAGAGCTCTGTTCCTAATTTGCCTTCTATCATAACTAATGAGAACTGTAACTATGACTGTTTGGTCTTCAACTCCATTGAAGACCCCGGAAGGATATACTATTACCTAAGTAAACAGAGTGCAGAGAAATCAACTTCCAAAACTGAGAAATGATAGAGACATCTGGCTACCTGGACAGTCACCTGAGCTTGCTCTACAACTTTGACCTAAAGGCCTAAAATACCTGACAGACTTTTCTGTGAAGCAGGAAATTTTGAAAGAGTGTTCTATTCTGTCTTAGCAAACTTTGACCATCACATTTCTTTGTGTCCTGCTGGTCCAATTTGGACAGCATACTGTCAGCAGTCAGGGCAAGGGCAGTTTCTTGCCCAAATGGCTAGCTTTTGCCATAAAGAAAGCAAACTCCATATGTAGGTTCTTTGATGCCATTATCCTTTTTTTAAAAAAAATGTAGATTGGTGCCACCAGGAGCGAATGTGTCTCGTTGTCAAGAAAAATCTTATTGTAGTGACATCTTGTTCCTCCAGTAGACTTGGAGTGGTGGCCACATCTTAGGGCATGGCTTCAGTTGTATGGACATGACCCCTTATAAGGAAGAGGAGGGGCTGGCTCCCGTTCTCTTGGGTTGTGGTCGTAGCATCCTGGTGGCCACTGCAACTTATGTTATTAAAACATTTTAAATGCCATATTTTGTATGTCTTTGAAGTGTGAAGATCACCTATCTATCTAAAATATATTTCTGTATGACCTTGAAAGTGCACCTGACATGACTGTAAGTGATAGTTATAGATGACTATTAGCCTGTATTTATTATCCTAAATAACTTTCAAAGACTAAAACTTAGCTGGGGCGTTGGTGGCACACACCTTTAATCCCAGCACTCGGGAGGCAGAGGCAGGCAGATCTCTGTGAGTTCGAGGCCAGCCTGGTCTCCAGAGCGAGTGCCAGGATAGACTCCAAAGCTACACAGAGAAACCCTGTCTCGAAAATCCCAAAAAGCCAGGCGGTGGTGGCTCATGCCTTTAATCCCAGCACTCGGGAGGCAGAGGCAGCCAGATCTCTGTGAGTTCGAGAACAGCCTGGTCTACAAGAGCTAGTTCCAGGACAGCCTCCAAAGCCACAGAGAAACCCTGTCTCAAAAAAAAAAAAAAAAAAAAAGAAAAAAGAAAAAAGAAAAAAGAAAGAAAGAAAGAAAAGAAAACAATAAAGAACAGAAAAGAAAAAGAAAAAAGAAAAAAGAATGGTCACTGTAAATATTTTAAAAGTCATATATAGCAGATCTCAGAGAGGTTAAAGTACCACAAATTTTAAGTACATCTGGAATTCACAAATAGCTACTTGATAGAGACTCAAGCCTGAAATCATGTACAGGAAGCTAGATGAAGCCTTTTTCTAGAATTTGTTAGTACTCTATATAACCATTAATATCATGACAGAAAGTAAATATATACAAGTATATAATTAATCTTATAAATTATAATATATGCAAATATGTATATTAATCTTATAAATTTTGAGCTAATATTTATGCCTTAAGAAAAGTTTTAAAGAGTCAAAATAAAACCAAAGGCTTATGAGATTAGTGGCAATAGGACAGCTCCTTGGTTTTCGTTTTTTCTTTTTCTTTTTTTTTTTAAAGATTTTATTTATTTATTATGTATACAGTCTTGTGCTTGCGTGCCAGCAGAGGGCACCAGATCTCATTCAAGGTGGTTGTGAGCCACAATGTGGTTGCTGGGAATTGAACTCAGGACTTCTGGAAGAACAATCAGTGCTCTTAACCTCTGAGCCATCTCTCCAGCCCAGTTTTCATTTTTTCTTCTACACTAGCCATACCAGGTGGCTCTTCTGACATGATACAGAAATTTTGGATTTTCCTTTAACAAGCATGTTTGGGTTTAGAGAAGGAGAGAGCCATCCTCCAACTCCAAATCTAGCTTTAGGTTTTAGTTGATCAGGGACTACAAAAGGGCCATTTGCATTATATATATGTAGAGAACAGCAAAAGCAAATATTTGGGAAGATATTAGGCCAATTTACTCTTTTAGGGGTGGGGGCACATTTTCTCTGAATGATTAGTCCTTTTTCTTTAGATGTCTCATTTGTTCTGTGGTCTTCAGATTCCTTAGTTGGATGTCTTAAAAAACCTGCATCAAACCTAACTCTGAAGAATTTCCCTTTTTGGCAAGTTATATCTGATCAAGAGAAAGACATTTGTTAGTCTCATAAGTTAGTTTAGATTGAATGGTCATGTTGTTTGATGTCCTCTTCTAATCAAGAGTTCTCTTCCGTTTGAGTTTAAACTTTATCAATTTTGATGGAACCCATAGCTTTTCTTCTCTGGTGGAAACAAAAGTAAAACCTCCTCCCCAATGTAATACATATCCTGGTTTCCATTCTGAGGTCAACACATCCTTAAACTATACAGGCTGGTTTAATTCAGCAGCTTTTTAATACTATCTAATGTCTCTCAACAGCTGTCATTCCTTTATTAGCATTTAAAAATTTAAAGTTAATAAAGCATTGTGTAATCTATTTCTAGGAGGTATTTATTACCCCTTTCTGTGTACTAAGCATATCTTTTAAAGTGCCCTGTAAGATTGTGTGGTATACCTGTAATATGCTTCATGTTTTAATATACAAAAACTGTTTCATTTTACTAGAGACATATGCTGGAGCATTGTCAGTCTTAATTTGAACAGGTATCCCCATGGTGGCCATTTCTTCTACTAAATTTGTAATTACAGAATCAGTCTTTTCAGAGTCAGTCTTATCTGTCTTCAGTCCTCCAAAACTTCTATGGTTAATTTTGGTCAGCTTAATAGCTAGCTTCACCCTCTGATTCAAAGCAAATTTTATTGTCAGTCTTGGGAGCCTCAGAATGTGATCCAAACATCACACAACAACTCTGCAGTCATTAAAAAAAATTCAGTTCTCCAACTCTTATTTTGCTCTTCATGTTGCTACTTCACTGACATCATATTTCAGGGATTAGCTAGTAGTGGTGTCATATGCCTGTAATCCCAACACTTTCGGGTAGGGGTAGGAGAATTAGGAGGTCAGGGCTATCTTCCTAATATATAGTGAGTAGCCAGCCTGTTTGAGACTTCATCTTAAACAAAAGAAAACAAGTTTTGGAAAGTATATAGAACAAAGGCTCAGATGCTAAGCAAAGAGGGAGGAAGGCCATGATTGATAATGGCTATTAACACAGAATAATTCATCCCAACAGGAAAATTTCCAAACAAAATCCCATAGATCACAAATGACTTCAATAGATGTTTCTATACTTGAATACGTGTGCATACATAAATCATGACCTTTATTCTCAACCAAAGAGTAAGAATTGCAGTCTCCTCAGGTACAGCCTGTTGCTTATAGGAGTTACCCTCAGGGACCTTGGAGACAACCCTTTTCAGTGGCCACTCATGCCTCTGACTTGGTGCTTTTCCTCATCTAGGCTCCAGGCAGATATGCAGGATGCCTCTGGGAAGGCCCAGGGCATGGTGACTATGGTTCACATTGGCTGTGTCATCTGAGCCAGCTGGACCAAGAACAAGAAGCATGTGACACTCCCTGGCTGCATGCATGTCTCAGAGAAGTGAGGCTTCATGGAAGTTACTGCAGACATGGAAGCTCATCAGTTGTCTTTTTTGCGACTGTGGGTTTAGGTACTTGTGAACTTATGGTCCCCTAATAAAGTAGTAGGCCCCACATTCCAAAGGGCTTCTAAAATATTCTTCCTCCTCTTTAGTCATACTCACCAATGAATTTTACTTTTTCTGCAAAGGAAAAAAATAGCAATGCAACAGCGGGACCTGAGAATGGCTCAGCCGTTAAGAACACTGGCTGCTCTTAGTAAGACTGGGACGTGGTTCCCAGCACCCACATTGTGGTTCACAACTGTCTGCAGCTCCAATTCCAGGAGTATTAATATGATACACAGATATAAGTAAATCTTTACAAACTATCTGGAAATCATTTTTTGTTGTTGTTGTTTTACTGTGTTTTTCTTTTCTTTCCTTTTCAGACATGAACATTTGACAAATTTGTGTGTAAGCCTTGCATGGGGACCATGCTAATCTTGTCTGTATCATTGTTTTGTTTTTTTTGTTTTTGTTTTTCAAGGCAGGGTTTCTCTGTGGCTTTGGAGGCCGTCCTGGAATTAGCTCTTGTAGACCAGGCTGGCTTTGAACTCACAGAGATCCGCCTGCCTCTGCCTCCTGAGTGCTGCAATTAAAGGTGTGCGCTACCAATGCCCTGTTTTGTTTTTTGAGACAGGGTTTCAAACATAGTTCTCAAACATAGATCACTTACATATTAAAACTTTAATAATAAAGGATTATTTATTTGTGTTTTGAGGTTTGTTTGTTTTGAGGCAGGTTTTTGTTTTGTTTTGTTTGTAAACTTAGCTGTCCTGGAACTCTCACTATAGATCATGCTGGTCTCAGATTCACAGAGATCCACCTGCCTCTGCCTCCCCAGTGCTGGGATTAAAGGTGTGTGCCACCACCACCCCTAGATTTATTTCTTTTTTTAATTTAATTTAATTTTATTTTTGGTTTTTCGAGACAGGGTTTCTCTGTGTAGCTTTGGAGCCTATCCTGGCACTGGCTCTGGAGACCAGGCTGGCCTCGAACTCACAGAGATCTGCCTGCCTCTTCCTCCCGAGTGCTGGGATTAAAGGAGTGCGCCACCAATGCGAGGCCTAGAATTATTTTTTATTTTAGTTTAATGCATGTGCCACTTACATGCAGTTACCCGCACAGGCCAGAAGAGGGCATCAGGTCCCCTGGCACTGGAGTTGCAGGCAGTTGTGACTGGCCTCATGGGTTAAGGGAAGTCGACCTAGGGCTGGAAGAGCATCTTGTGCTCCCAGTCACTGATCTATCCCTCCATCCCCACAGATGAAATCATGGGAAATGCAAGAACCAAACTGAAATCCCCATTTCTGAGTTTAGACAGAAAAGAATGATCAAATACTTGAAATTTTGAATTATCTGTAATTGCACCTGTGGGAACACAAATACAGCTTTTGCCGTTTCTTCCCTCGTTCTAGCTGCGGTTTAGTGAAATACTGCATCTCCCCTTCTTTGCTAGCCAGGAGTTGCACATTTGAATTTCATCTTACAGAAGGAACACAGACAAACTGCTATCAGAATTTATGTGGTGGGGTTGTGGTAGCTCAATGATAGAGCACATGCCAATTTTCATGAAGTCCTAGGTTCAAATCCCAACAAGAAGATGAAAGAGAAGGAGAAAAATAAAAGGCTATCTCATAGATAATGATTCCCAGCGAAAAATTTGTTTCCAGTGTGCTTGCTGGGGATCAAATCCGGAACCCCGTGCTTCTCAGGCAAGTACACTGCCACTGGGCAACACACTACCCTTCTCATGAGGTGGTGTCTTAGACAGGGTTACTACTGCTGTGATGAAACACCACGGCCTAAAGCAAGCTGGAGAGGGAAGGGTTTATTTGGCTTACACTCCTACATTGTAGCCCATCACTGAAGGAAATCAGCACAGGAACACAAACAGAGCAGGAGCCTGGAGTCCGGAGCTGATGCAGACATTGTGTGTATTTGGGGGCAGGGGTGGGGGGATGCTTACTGGCCTGCTTCCCATGGCTTGCCCAGCCTGCTTTCTTATAGAACCCATGGCCGCTAGCCCAGGGATGGCATCACCCACAATGGTCAAGACCTCCCACACCAATCACTAATTAGGAAAATGCTCTACAGTAGTGATTCCCAACCTTCCTATTGCTGTGACCCTTTAATACAGTTCCTCATGGAGCCAGGCAATGGAGGCACAGGCCTTTGATCACAGCACCTAGGGAGGCAGAGGTAGGTGGATCTCTGTGAGTTCTAGGCCAGCCTGGTCTAGAGTGAGGTCCAGAACAGTCAGAAATCCTGTTTTGAAAATAAAAAAAAATTTCGTTGCTACTTCATAACTGTAATTTGCTACTATTATCAGTCATAATGTAAATATTTGACGTGCAGTACATCTGATATGCAAACCCCAAAGGGGTTGAGACCCACAGGTTGAGAAACGCTGCCCTATAGGCTTGCTAATAGCCAGATCTTATAAAGGCATGTTTTTAAATGAGGTTCCGTCCTTTCAGATGACTGTAGCTTGGGTCAAGTTGACATAAAACTAGCCAGCACAGTGGGGTTTGGGCTTTTTTGTTTTGTTTTGTTTTGTTTTGGTAGCATTAGAGATTGAATAGAGGGTCTCAAACATGCTAGCAAGCACCTTAGCCACCAAGCCCTTTCTGTATTTTTTAGTCTTATTTATTTACTTAAAATTCATTTGTTATGTCTATGAGGGTCAGGGAACAACTTTTGGGAGTTGGCTGTGTCCTTCTATTCTGTGTGTCTTGAGGATGACTCTCAGTAGCTTGATAGCAGGCAGCTAAAGATGCCGGGGCACTGTTTTTTGTTTCTTTGCTTGTTTTCTGTTTGTGGCAGGGTCTTTTGTAGCCCAGACAGGCCTACAACTTATTATTCCATCAATGACGACATTGAACCCATAATCCTTCTTCCACTTTCCAAGAGCTAGAATTACAGCTGTGTGTTCCCAGGCCTGGGTGTGTTTTATTTGGAGACAGGCTCTCACTAAGTCACTCATGCAGGCCTTGAGCTCATGTCCTTCTCCCTCAGACTCGTAAGTGACTGGGATTATATATAGGTTTGCAACACCAGACCCAGCAACCATGTCTTAACTGTGATGAGAAAATTTAAAAAGTCGTGAGAAATGGATTGTTGATTCCATACCAGCACTTGGGAGACGGAAACAGGAAGATCGGGAGTTCAAGGTCATCCTCATATATCTGGGGAATTTGAGGCCAGCCTGGACTCAATGAAACACTATTTCAGAAATCAGCAGCAACAACAACAATAGCAACAATGCCACATAGGGCTGCTTGTGCCCATAAAACCAGCCTGAGGAAGCTGAGGCTGGAGGATTGCCACAAATTTGAGACCAGACTGGACTCAGTGCCAACAGTGCCCATGAGTACCCTTCCTGCATCTAGTATATCCTGTCCAAGGACAGTCTCCATGGGACCCTTGGGAGATCAGAGGCAGGGGCCGGTCAGGGCCACCCTCACTTAAGGAGATGGGAGCGAGTGAAAATCCAGCCTCCTGTCCTTCAGAGGGACCATTCTAGATGTCCCTGTTTCTGTGGTTTCTCGGGAAACATATGCTGCTAATAACAGCCAGCTAACAATGAAGTGTATGTGATCTTTTTTTATTCCTAGTTCACCATTCCCAGCTCATGCTGTGATCACCTGCCAAGAAAACCCCTTCTCTCACCTCCTGGGTCAGGCTCTCTCTCAGTGACCCAGGTGTGCTCCTGAGAGACGAGTAAGAACGCAGATGCTGCCCGAGGTTCTCTGAGTGATCTAGGAATGTATCTACTTCCTTGTTCCCTTTTGTTTGATCAGGCAGAATGACATCTCCTCCCATTCTCTTCTCTTTCGTGTTCAGTATCAGTACGCTGTGGGTGCACTGATCTTGCCGTTTGTCTAACACACCAGCCAGTCCATGTCTGGAAGAGCTGAACCCAGAGCACTTCCCCTCCTCCTGTGGCTCTGTGTGGGTGGCCCTGGTGGCGACTGCCGTAGCTTCCTTTAGAATTGCATTTATTTTTCTGTTTGTTTATTATGTGGGTGTGATGGCACGCATGCCATAGATGGCACATATGTGGAAGTCAGAGGACAACCATATAGGAGTCAGTTCTCTCCTCCCACCATGTATGTCCCAGCAATCGAATTCAGGCTTGTTGGCCATCGCATTTACCCACTGAGCAATCTCACTGTCTAGGTGACAGTTTCTTGTCATTTCAAATCTCAGGGCAACTCTCATTTTGTCAAAGAAGAAGACCTGGACTATGAAACACATACACACCCATATCACACAGATGTAATTCTTTGACTTATTTTCCTCACAGCAGGTAGGAATTTATCTGCCACGTGAATTCTGGGAATTAAAAAACCCCGGTCCTCTGGAAGAGCAGCCAGTACTTTTTTGTGTGTTTATTTGTTTTGTTTTTCGTGGCAGGGTTTCTCTGTGGCTTTGGAGGCTGTTCTGGAACTAGCTCTTGTAGCCAGGCTGGTCTCGAACTCACAGAGATCCTTCTGCCTCTGCCACCCGAGCGCTTGGACTAAAGGCGTGTGCCACCACCGCCTGGCATAGCAGCCAGTACTTTTAACACTGGGCCATCTCTCCAGTCCCAGTCCACTTATTCACTGATGACTGACTTCTTCAGTTAGAATCTAAGCTCCAAATACAATTAGGCATTCAATGCATATTTGCATACTAATACAGCCTTTGGCATTTTGCTTAAAAATAATTGATACAGTTTTTTTTTGAACCCATGCTTAAAATCAGTATAGACTCTAATCCAGCCAGGGTCTGAAAAGGGGCAGCCTGGCTTTTCCCTCTATATAAACAAAAGGGTTGAGAGAGAAGACTCAAGAGGATAATGGACAGAAGTTACTTTCTATACAATGTGGAATGTGGATGGAGTATATTTTTTAATTTGTATTTATTATTTTTATTTTTGGAAACAAGGTCTCACTATGTAGACCAGGTCTGGGGCTTAGAGATCTGCCTGACTCTGTTTCCAGGGTCCTGGAATGAAATATGTGTTCCATCACACCTGGCTTAAAAGAAAAAAAATTGCTGGATAATAGTGCTGCATGGGCATTAGTCCTAGAACTTGGGAGGCAGAACTCTGAGTTCAAGTCCAGTCTGGTTTACAAATCAAGTTCCAGATCATCCAGAGCTGAAACACAGAGAAAGCTTGTCTTGAGAAACAAAACAAAATTAATTTCATGTGTGTGCATGCCCACATTTCATGTGTGCATCTGAGTGCGGGTGCCTGAGGAGGACAGAAGATGTTGGATCTCCAGGAGCTGGAGTTACAGGTGCCTGGAAGAGCCATCTACACTCCTGCTCAGGATGAAGTATTGCCCCCGGCATGTTCTGTGAATGAAGTGGAGAATGTCCACTCTGAATCTTACCCTGAAGTGTTTGAATGGTGATGCAGGAAGGGAGAAGAGCTTACTTCCTGGGGTGCTGGTGTACTGCAGCTATTTTGTCACTTGATCCTGGGGCACAATCTGGCACAATTAAACAACCTTAAGGCCTGGGCTGGAGAGATGGCTCAGCAGTTAAGAGCACTGACTGTTCTTCCAGAGGTCCAGAGTTCAATTCCCGGCAACCACATGGTGACTTGAAACCACCTTGAATGAGATCTGGTGCCCTCTGCTGGTATGCAGGCAAAAGACTTTAATTATAATAAATAAAAATCTTTAAAAAAAAAACATAAATGTTTTAAAAAAAAAAACCAACAACAACTTTAAGGCCAATAACTTGAGCCAGTCGTGTTAGTGCACACCTTTAATGATGCACTTGGGAGGCAGAATCAGGATGATATTTACGAGTTTAAGGCCAGCTTGGTTTACGTAGGGAGTTCCAGGCTAAAAAAGAAAAAGAACAAATATTGGAGTCATGAGAGACAACTCAACAGTTAAGAGCACTTGCTTGCTCTTGCAGCGGTACCATGTTGGGCAACCTCTCTCCAGGGGGATCCAATGCCCTCTTCTAGCCACAATTGGTCCCCCTCTCACCCTTCCACATACTTTTTTTTTTTTTAAAGATTTATTTATTTATCATATATACAGTGTTCTGCCTACATGTAGGCCTCCAGGTCAGAGAGGGCACAGATCTCATTACAGATAGTTGTGAACCACCATGTGGTTGCTGGGAATTGAACTCAGGTCCTCTGGAAGAGCAGGCAGTGCTCTTATCCTCTGAGCCATCTCTCCAGCCCCTCCACACACAATTTTAAAAAATCTTTTAAAATAACATAATTTTGATAAGTGAGTAAAATCTGTCTGTCTAACCAACACTCACTTTGAATGTTGACTGAAGACATTCCTTCCACAATGGATGCCTGGGTAGTTCTTCGGACTGTCAGGTAAGTGACAGGGGCAGGGGGGGAAGTCTATTGAGAGGACCATTCCTGGAACACTGCTAAGGAAGAAGGGATTGACTGACTAGGAGGACTAATGCCCTGCAAGCTGCTTGGCCTGTCATCATCTGCTGTGTCTGTGGGTAAGGCGGGGTGGGGATGGGAGGTGGGGGTGAGGGGGCAGATCCTGGAAGTGGAAATCTCAACTCTACCTCTGAGCCATGAGGTTCCAGCCTCCACAGGAATTTCCTTTCTTTTGCCAGCATTCATGTTCTTACCACACCAGATTAGTGCCATTGTTCTACAGGCCATTGTCCTCTCATTCTAGTCCCCTCCACTAGAAATGTTTTGCCCTTGACTTCCTGTTGTGTATTGTAGATATATGAGCTGGGACTGGGTGTCACAACTCTGCAGTTTGGTTGGTTGATTGTGCGTTTGTTTTGTTTTGTTTTTTGAGACAGGGCAGACAGGCCTGTGAGTTCAAGGCCAGCCTGGTCTACAGAGTGAGTTCCAGGACAGCTGTGGCTACACAGAGGAATTCTGTCTCAAAAAAAACAAAGAACAAACAAACAAAAAGAATTGTGCCCTTTGGGGCTCATTGTTCAAGAATGCATACTGCTCTCCCAGGGGGTTCATGTTGGACATCTCACAACCACCATAACTCTAGCTCCAAGGGATCTGTGTACAAGGTCACCAGCACTTCTGTGCACAATCCCCGCACACAATTAAAAATGAAGTAAGGCTTTAAAAAAGAAGAGAAAAGAGCTTTGCCCTTTCTAAGATGGGCGTGTTGGCACATGCCTCAAACCCTAGTACAAAAGCAAGAGATCCCAGGTTGGAAGCAAATCTAGGCGACATGGAGATACCCTCTCTCTCTCTCTCTCTCTCTCTCTCTCTCTCTCTCACACACACACACACACACACACACACACACACACACACACAGAGGGGGGAGGGAGAGAAAAGGGAGGGAGGAAGGAAAGGTGAGAGGGGGAGAGAGAGAGAGAGAGAGAGAGAGAGAGAGAGAGAGAGAGAGAGGCAGACAGACAGACAGACTGGGAAGTAGACAACAACCTCTGAGGCCTAAGTTTTAAGTGGAAGGAAATTGGTCATGGTGAAAGGGACAGTACGGAGCAGGTGGTTTCAGCTGCCCCTCACAGTGAAGGGTATAGTCCCTTCATTTGGTTGTCAGAGAGCTCATTTGTGAATCATGACAATGGTATTTTTGAGACATTTCTTCCTCATGGTTAAAGGAGCTTTTCCCATGTGATCAGTAGCTGCCCTTGGAGACTTTGTGGCACCACGCTGCACCTGGCGATAAGGAACAGGTGCATTCCATACATTGTTGACAGTGGAGTTCCCAGTCTGTTGGAGAACAGGTTTATGGGTTCAGGGCTTGAGAACTTGCCAGGTTTGTTTTGGATATTTTGCTGTTCAGGATTTGGGGGTTTGTCCCTATTTTTATTTCAATCTGAACTAAGCTGCTGTTCACACTTTCACACCTTTCGTGTTTCTGATCTGGTAACCACACCTTCTTAGGGTCATTTCTGTTTATTTTTTTTCTTTTCTTTCTTTCTTTCTTTCTTTTTTTTCTTTTTGAGACAGGGTTTCTCTGTGTAGCCCTGGCTGTTTCGGAATTCACTATGTAGACTAGACTGGCCTGGAACTCACAGAGACCCACCAGCCTCTGCCTCCCAAATACTGGGATTAAAAGCATGAAACAACATGCTTGGTGTAGGGTAATTTTCTTTTCTTTCTTTTTTTGTTTTGTTTTTGTTTTTTTCAAGATAGGGTTTCTCTATGTAGCCTTGGCTGTCCTGGAACTAGCTTTATAGGTCAGGCTAGCCTCAGACTCACAGACATTTGCTTGCCTCTGATTCCCAAATGCTGGGATTAAAGATGTGTGCCACCAACACCTGGTGGGGTAATTCTCATTAGCTAAAATCATGGCCTCTGGATCCAGGTTTGTCTTAAAGAAAAAGCCATGGCTGAGATGTGACTTTGTGACCAAACCTGTTGCTCAGTAACAGCCAACAGTGGTGCCAGGAACATGATTAGATGGACTAGAGTTCCACAGCCTCTACAACACAGCTTCATTAAAAAAAACCATATCTAGATGGTGTGTGTGTGTGTGTGTGTGTGTGTGTGTGTGTGTGTGTGCTACTTGCATGCAGGTGCCCACAGAGGCCAGAAGAGGGTGTCATATCATATCTCTGAGACCTGGAGCTACAGATAGTTGTGAGCCACCATGTGTGATTCTGTCTAGAGAGACCCTGTCATATGCTCCTTCAGTTCTTCCATGGTTTCTTTGTGTTCTCTACATGTCTTCTGAAGGCTGACCTAAAGTTTGTAGGACTCAAACCTGGGACCCTCTTGGACATTTTCCCTCTGCTGCTCTTGGTCCTGGGCATGTGACATGCTTTCCAAGATGCGTTTTTTCGTTCTTGGCTCTCATTTGCTTGATAATTTCCTCTAACTAATTCTGCAGCAACTGAGTTCTCAGTTTTTATTTTAAAGCATGGATTCATAAGGGGCATCCTGATCAATGTAACTTATTGACCAGGCAATAACGCCATAAAGGAGTTCCTTCATGGCATGTGCTTATGTCGTCTCTTCTTTTGTGAGAGAGCATGTCTTCAGACCAGAGGCAGTTTATGAGACAGCCTCAGCTCAGGTTTAGCAGGAAGGGAGTGGCTGGGACCTTCTCTGTTAACTAATATTTCCAGGACATGTGCATAGTTTTGCACACATTCACAAAAAACATTTAGATTCTCTGAAATATGCCCAGGCTTTTACCTTTTCTTTTAATTTTTAATTACTCTGTGTGTGTGTGTGTGTATGTGTGTGTAACAGACTGTATGATTATTCATTCCAAGCATGCAGTACCAACAGAGGCCAGAAGGGGCATCATATCTCCCTGGGGTTGGAATTACTGATGATTGTGAGCCATCCTGTGTGCTAGGGTTGGAACCCTGGTCCTCTGGAAGATCAGCCAGTGTTACAGAGCAATCACTCCAGGCTCCTTGCCGAGGCCCTTGAGAGTCCCCTGGCTGTCAGGTTCTGCAGCATGTATTCATCTTTCTGGTCTGAGTGGCTCACCCCACCTGAAAGCAGACTCAAGCAACATATAGATGATGATGATGATGATGATGATTTACTTATTTATTTTGTGTTTTTAGAGTGTCTCACTAGATAGCCCTGACTGGCTTGGAACTCACTATGTAGACCAGGCTAGTCTCGAACTCAGAGATTTCCCTACTTCTGCTGACATGGAAGGCACCCCACCCACCCACCCACCCACCCACACAAACACTAGTTGTTGTATTGATAACATACAAGGGCAGGGCATTTTTCTTCAGTTCAGCTGAGCTCTGAGTCAACTCAAATAGTCACAACTCCTGAGGAATAGAAAATTTCCAGGGAGCTGAGATGCAAGTTTGAACAAAACATTGACTGTGTTCATGCTGTTTCTTTTAACCAAGCTCTCGAGGGGTCCGCCCCTCCATTGGCCAAGCTTCGCCGCAGCCTCATGCTGAACTGGGGGTGGGGAGGTGGGGGGGGGAGACACAGACGATGACCGCAATGCACCCACATCACAGACACCCCGGGACCGCAATGCACCCACATCACAGACTTCCCCGTGTTACCAAAGGGTCAACAATTTATCGTGATCAGACTATTTCATTTTGTTCTTTGGCTTGGTGAATTTCCAGAGTTCTGAAGTGGATTTGAGAGGCTTCTTCGGTATTTCCATTATTTTCCTGGGATAGTGAGTTTCCACCGAGGACCCCTCTTGAGGTGAGAATCCATTTGGCTCTTCCGGAAATTAATGCCCCCTGGTTTTTCTCAGGTCTCCTAGAGCTCCAGAAGAGAGGTCTACAGTTTGTCTAAATTATCTAAAACTTGTCCTGCTTCCACCAGACGAGGCAGACGATGAACCTTTTACAAGATTTTTGGTTTTGTGTGTTTGTTTTTTCAAAACAGGGTTTCTCTGTGTAGCCATGGCTGTCCTGGAACTCACTCTGTAGACCAGGCTGGCCTCAAACGCCTGCCTCTGCTTCCCAAGCGATGGGTTAAAGGCAAGCGAACGCCACCACCGCCGGGCAAAAAGGAAGTTTTAGAAGGGCGAGCAAGCTGCATTTTTCGGAAGTTCCCCAAAGCGAGGAGGTGATTCCAAAAGGAGTTGCAGAAGACTGATGAATCTTAAAACAAAACAAAACAAAACAAAAAAGCAATGTGTGTGTGTGTGTGTGTGTGTGTGTGAGAGAGAGAGAGAGAGAGAGAGAGAGAGAGAGAGAGAGAGAAGAGAGAGAGAGAGAGGGAGGAGGAGGGAAGGAGGGAGAGAGAGAGAGAGAGAGAGAGAGAGAGAGAGAGAGAGAGAGAGAGAGAGAGAGAGAGAGAGCGAGAGCCACTGTGTAGCTGTGTAGGTGCCGGGAACCAAATCTAGGTCCTTTGGAAGAGCAACAAACGTTTTTAACCATTGAACACTCTCCAGCCCCTTTCTATAGTATCTTTAATAAGTTTTGTTATCCTCTAAGAATTGACTATCGATGAGGAAAAAGACTCTCCCTTTATGCAATGGATTAAAATGACCAAAGGAAAATTACTATCAATGAAAATAGATGCCAGAAGTAGAGTGAAGGGGGATATAGATGTATCCCATTCTGAATTTTTGCTTGATAACGGTCACCTAGTATCAAATCATGTGCTGTCTAATATTTTAGACAATGAGAGATCCATTTACAATGGTGGCTCTGTAAGATTGTGATTGGGCTGAAAAATTCCCATCGACTAAATAATGTACCTGTCCTAATGTCAAATTATTCCTGTATAGTAGTATGCATTGCTCATGCTAGTGTAGTGATGCTGACGCCAACAAACCTGCTGGACCGCCAGTCATATAAAAGTATAACATGTACAGGCATGTACCATTCATAATACCTGGTGATGATAATAAATGACTGTTGCTAGTTTATATAGTTTGTATACTTTAAATTTTTTTCCCAGGTTGGAAATTGAGCCCAGAGCACCACAGAATAGGCAAGTGTTATTTTGGTTATTTTCATCATCGTTATTTTAGTGTGTACTCCCACTTGTAGAAAAATGTTTATTGTAGACTAGTATGCCACATGAAACTAACAGCTGCCTCATCCTTTGGGTTTGTCTCATCTGTGGATTGCATCGAGAGGCTGAATCACCCAGTGACTGACACATACCTTCTAAGTGTGTGCAAACATGCTCCACAGTGTTCACATGACAGACTCACCGAACAATGCAGTTCTCACAGTCTCTCATTAAGCACCATGTGACTCTATACCTGTTTCTAAGAGTGGAGTGTGGTATCTTGAAAACTAAGTGCAGGAAACCCTGGTAGGTCTCCCCTCCTCCCGCCACCCCAGCACCAATCAGAGAAGCAAGCTCTCCTAGAAAAAGCTGTTATTTGGAGAGTTGCAGGGCCATTAAGTCTGGAATCTCTCTTAAATTAAAACTTTGAAATTTATTAATTTTATGTGTATGAGTGTTTTGCCTGCATGTATGTGTGTGTACCTTGTGAATTCCTGGTGCCCTCAAAAGTCAAAAGAGGACAACAGGTTCACAGGAACTAGAGTTAGCATGTTTGTGAGCCACCATGTGGGTGCTAAGAATTGAACCTGGGACCTCTGGAAGACCAACCAGCGCCCTTAACCACTGAGCCATTTCTCTAGCCCCCACAATCTCTCTTGATGCTACAAGTCAATAGTTCCTGAAGGTTAGTAACTGCAGAGATGAGGACAGACATGGAGGCCACCAAAGCAGAAACATGTATTGCAAGGTCCTTCCCTGTCTCAACATCTCGTTAGAGCAGGTAGCTTCATTGCAACACTTACAGAAGCCTCCTTATCTCAGGAAGGGTCTCCCTTAGCTCAGCTTACAAAACTCTGGGAATGACACATACATACATATTCAAATGTCTTGTGCCTACCTGAAGTAAAGACCAGAGCTAACAGAAAATCTAAATGAGAAGAAAAAAAGAAAAAAAAATCCAAATAAGAAGACGAATAAATAGTATCACAGCAGCAATTTAATCGTACTTTTTTCTTTTTCTTTTTCTTTTTTCTTTTTTTTTGGGGGGGGTTTTCGAGACAGGGTTTCTCTGTGTAGCTTTGGAGCCTATCCTGGCACTTGCTCTGGAGACCAGGCTAGCCTCGAACTCACAGAGATCTGCCTGCCTCTGCCTCCCAAGTGTTGGGATTAAAGGCATGCACCACCAATGCCCGGCTTAGTCGTATTTTTTAAACTATATATTTGTGTGTGTGTGTGTGTGTGTGTGTGTGTGTGTGTGTGTGTGTGTGTGTTCATGTGTAAATACATAGCAACTTGTGCATGGCAGAGGACCTTAGGTGTTGGTCCTTGCCTCCCAGGCTAGCTGGCCCACAAGCTTCCAGGGATTCCCCAGTCTCTGTGTGTCCCACCCTGCCATAAAAATGCCGGACTTATGAATGCACGTGACTGGCTTGGCTGTTTGTGGGCTCTAGAAATCTGAATGCACATCCTCACACTTGCAGACTAGACCTTTACTCATTGAGCTATCTCCCCAGTCCAAATTTTGGTGTTTGTTTATTCACTTATTTATTGAGATAAGGTCTCCCTCTGTAGCCCAGGCTGTCCTAGAAATAGGTAGTCAGGCTGGCCGAACTCACGGCACTATTCCTGTCTCCATCTTCTAAGTGCTGGAATTACAGGCATGTGAGTGCATTTTTCTATTTGAAATGGAATCAATCTTGTGGTATTGATCAGCCTGGTCTCAAACTCATGGGTTCCATTGATCATCTTGCCTCAACTTACCCCCAGGTCTGAACCCTCAGGAATGCACCACCACGTTTACCTCCACAATTACATGCCTGTTTCTTTGTATGTTCTTTGTTACAGGATTGTGCTCTGTAGCCTAGGCCTTGAACTCACAATGCCGCTGTCTCAGCCTCCTGAGAGCTGAGATTACAGGTATGCACCACAATGTCTGGTTCACAGTCTTTCTGATTTTGTTTTCCAGATAGGGTCTCACGTAAACCAGACTGGTCTCAAACTGTCTTGAAACTCACTACATAGCCACGGCCAGCCTTGAAAGAGTGGTAGTTTTCCTTCTGAGTGCTGTGTTATTTGGATGAGCCACCGTGCCAGCTCTGTATACACTATGCTTATCATTTATGGTAACATTCTCCTCCTCCTTCCTCTTCTCTGGTAATAGGAATTGAATTCAGTGCTTTATGCACGCTAGGCAGGCACTCAACTGTTCAGCTAGATCCCCAGACCTGTATTTTTCCTTTACGTCTCAGAATCACAAACCCCAGATTATCCTCATTATTTATGTCCGATTGGATGGAGCTAAAATCATGGGTCAGCAAGCAGGATCCCATAAGCCAAATCTGGCCAAGTACCTGTCGTTTTTGTTTGTTTAGTTTTACCTTTTTTGTGTGTGTGCCTACAAGAATAGCTTTTATATATTTTTAACTTGTAATAAGTAATGCAATATTTTAAGTCATGTGGATAGCTAGGCAATAACCCTGATTATGCCTTTTGGCCCACAAAACCTTAACTAACCACCCATTTTTCCTTATAAAAAAACTTTTCCATTTCCTGATTAGATTGGTGTGATAACTAAAAATACCCTGAATTTGTTTCTGCAGGCCTCTCACTATTACCTGTGTGCTGTTGGAGTCTTTCATTACGGGGACTGCAATAACCAGTCCAACAATTTAGCATCCTACACAGAGTTCCCAGTAAAACAGAGGCATAGGGCATCTCCTCCAGAAGTTTGCCTTGTAGACTTCTTCCCATTGTTTATTCAGACTGCTGCATCTAGTTGGGGGAGGAGGGCATGAATTCAAGGCCTAGGCTACAGAGCACAATCCTGTATCAAATAACATACAAAGAGACAGACATGTAATTGTGGAGGTAAACGTGGTGGTGCATTCCTGAAGGTCCAGATCTGGGGGTAAGTTGAGGCAAGATGATCAATGGAACCCATGAGTTTGAGACCAGGCTGATCAATACCACAAGACTCCATTTCAAATAGAAAAATGCAGTAGCTTTCCTGTTGTCCCACTTTTGCATGTCTCAGCAATTTTAAAAGATGATCTCTGGGCTGGAGAGATGGCTCCGGGGTTAAGAGGGCTTGTAGGCCCAAGATGGGTTCCCTGTAACCACATCTGGTAGCTCATAAATGGCTGTAACTCCGGAATAATCTGAGAGGCCTTCTGGGCTCCGAGAGCACTTGTGCTCACCCCTCCACATATCCACACACAAATAGACACATATACACATAATTAAAACCAATCTTTGTTCTGTCTGCCCTTTAGCTGCCTTTGTTCTTCTCACAGACATGGTTCCTGAGTGACCTGCCTGTGCTGGAATCAGAGCCTCCCTGTGGTCACTTCCCACAGTCCCGTGTATATGATTCAGTCACACTACTCTTGGAACTTCTTGGGCAAAGGAAAGGCGTAACCCTTTGGATACCTCCAATGGATGATATTTTTTTTACCTCTGCAGCGCTGGGAGTTACACCCAGGGCCATTAGGCAAGCCCTCTGCCACTGAGATGCAGTCCCAGACTGGGTGATTTTGGGTGATAAATTTACTTGATTTCTCTGTATCACTAGACACTCTTGATTATGTGTGCTTCTGAAAACCTTCCTCTGGCTTTTTGTTTTGCTTTGTTTTGTTTTTCCAGACAGGGTTTCTCAGTGTAGCCCTGGTTGTCCTGGAATTCGCGCTCTATATATCAGGCTGGCCTCGAATTCACAGAGATCTTCCTGCCTCTGCCTCCAGAGTGGTGGGACTAAAGGCTTGCGCCACCGCAGCTCAGCTTCCTCCTTGGAGAAGCCATATTCCTTCCCGCCTCTGTAACCACTCATAACCAGCTTCTTCTGGTCTCCCCTCTCCCGACAGGGGAGAAGGCATGCTGTCAAAGACCATTCTCTAGCCTCAGTATTCTCTCTCGCCCGGGGGAAGATAGCCCCTGCTTTCCACCATGTGTAACTCCAACATCTACCCACTAGGTGCCGGTAGCACTCTCACAGCTCACTCTGTTGCTGTCCCTGTGGGGAAAATGATGCCTGAACTTGAGAACTGTTGGCTTTAAGTAACATGGTCTGAGGAGCTATCTTAGCGGTAGAGCCCTTGCCTAGCATGTGTGAGGTACTGGATTCTATTCCCACCACTGAAGAAAAAAAAAAGAAAGAAAAGAAAATCCAGTGTGACTGGCTTGGCAAACATACAGGCTTGGTAAAGGTTTCTTTTTCTTTTCCTTTCTTTTTTTGGTTTTTCGAGACAGGGTTTCTCTGTGTAGCTTTGGAGCCTATCCTGTTAGTCGCTCTGGAGACCAGGCTGGCCTCGAACTCACAGAGATCGCCTGCCTCTGCCTCCTGAGTGCTGGGATTAAAGGAGTGCACCACCAACGCCCGGCCAGGTAAAGGTTTCTAAGAAGGTTTTTTACTTTAGAACAAGCTGGGGCGGGGGAGGGGGGCGGGAGGGAAGCTGTATCAATTTTGCCACTTGAGAAGCAAGCAGTGTTGGCGCTGTAGGCGACACTGGACGAAAAACGAGAAGGATTCTAATGGTGTCACCGGGTCAGTGGACCCACCGGCCCCGCCGTCTGTGCTTCCTCTGGATTTCATCCTCACTAACACACCTTCCCGACTTGCTTCCTTGGTGAGGCGCCTAGGTTTCTTCTCTCCTCCTCTGGTTGTGTCTCTCACTCTGCGCTCTTCAGATGGACTTTGCACTCACGCTGGTTGGTTTTCTGCTTCCGTTTTCCCCGAGGGACTGAGGCCAGGACTGTCACCACCGTCAGGATGACCCAGCTCTTGAATCCACCTGGAATCTCACAAACATCTCTGGACAGCTGAGGGGTCCTGGGTCCTGGGAGTCCAGATGTAGAGACACTATCCTGCTGGGATATGGCAACCTTTCCCCGACCTGTCTGTGCCTGGGGCTGATTTCTTCTTGAAACTTGCAGCTGGTTTTAGCACTGGGCCCTCTCCTATTGAGGAACCAGAATTTAGAAACAGAAACAGGATGTTCAGACAGGACAAGTCTTTGGAATTGAGAGGACTGGTAGACTCAAGGGCCCCAGGCATGGAATTTTTGTCCGATTCCCTCCTTTCCCTAGTCCGGGTGCCTGGGAAAGCCCTGGCACATGGGAGTGCTCAGTGAATACTTGCTGAGTGATTCGATGGGGAAGCAAAAACCTAGTCTGCTGAGAACAGCATAGCTGAGATTCTTTGTGTGCCTAGAAAAATAGAGATAGTAACTTCCTTGGTCCCTGACCTGTCCCACCAAGGTTCTCATGGAGCCCAGCTGCATCCTTCCCAATTGCTCCAGGTGACACTCAGCTACCAGAATAACAAATCCCATTTTGTTTACAGTATTCGAGAGGTTTAGTATAAACTGCCAGTCCTTTTTATATTGCAGGCTGGCCTCGAAGTCACAGATATCTGCCTGCCTCTGCCTCCTGAGTACTGGGACTAAAGGAATGCACTACCACCGCCAAGCTAGCAATAAAGTTTTTAATCTGAGTACATGGCCTAGTTACGTAAATAAATGAGTTTCTCTGCCTTCTATAGATTAGACATGGCCATGTGTCTAAGATCTGGTTAACAATACCAGCAGGAGTTTTCTGGGCTGGTTTTACAAGACATAAATATTCTGGACAATGTGAATAGCTGTGCCTGGCTTAATGATCAGCCTGGTAGAATGTCTAGTGTGAGTTATCAACTGGGCTGCTCTGGAATCTCCCCAGGAGGAAAGTTTCCAAGTATACCTGTGAGGGATTATTCAGCCTTTGCACAGGCCCAAGAGAGCGTGTGCTGATTAGGGTAGCTGAGGTGGGAAGATGAAACCTAAAAGTGGGCTGAACATAAGCACTCCTCACTCTCTGCTTTTTGACTTCAGATGCAGTGTGACCAGCTGCCTCAAATTCCTGCCACTGTCAGTTTACCACAGTGATGTACTATAAAACCCTGCATTCCCAGAAAGCTTTTTTTTTTTTTGGATTTTACCATAGCAACAGAAAAGAAAAGTAACTAAGATAATGAAGGGACCAGCTCTCCATTTCGGCAGCCATAACAGCCTAACACGTACTTGCCTGACCTTGTCTTGGTCGCTAGGAGGTCAGATGCCTGCCTTGTGGCAAGGAACCAATCAGAAGTTAGCTGGTGGTGCTATGCTTTACAGCTCTGGGTGTGCTTTATGGACAAGTACACAGCAATGACGCTCAGAGCATAGCAACCACCCTGGGAGGGCCTATGGACCATAACAACCAGTTGACCAATCAACACAGGGCAAACCCTCCAAGCCTGGAGGCACACCAATCCTGAGCCTGTGCGTATCCCTAGCCACTCCCCTTATGCTGCCCTATAAGATCTCCATGCAGCTGCTTCGAGCTGTCTTTTCTAGCCATCTGCCATGGTGGGTGGATGAAAGACCCGAGCTAACATGGGGTTAGCTCGTTAAACAATTGCAATAAAGCTTTGTGAGGGACAGGAGAATTACATGTGAAACAAGCCTGTTCCCTAACTTGAATTAATAATAATAATAATAATAATAATAATAATAATAATAATAATAAAAAGAAAAAAGAAGATTGAAAAAAAAAAAGCTTTGTGCAGTTTGCATCAAGCTTTCGCCTCCGCCTGGTGATTGGAGTGGCCGTGGTCCTGGGCTGAGATCCTGGGGGCCTGAGCCTCCGGGGTTCTTTCTTTCAATACCTAGGGATTCCTGGTCCTTGGAGAAGGAAGAAATTAGGAGCCAAATATCCTCTTACAGATCTGTTTAGCTCTAGCAGTCCTGAAACTCAGAGATTCTCCGGTCTTTGCCTCCCAAACGCTGGAATTAAAGATGTGCGTCCCTACCATCTGTCTCCTCTCTATGGTTCTAACATTGTCCTTGCAGTGCACATTTTAATTACTGACCTGGTTTGTACCACACCAATCACTGCCAAACCATGTTTAGTAGTATCGGCTGCCATGTATGGTTCAGTGCTTTCTAATTGTTGCTTCCACTTGAAGACCACACCTAGAAATGAGGAGAGGAGGCCAGGCCGAGTGGCTCATGCTTGTAATCCCAGCACCTGGGAAGATGAAGCACCTGGGATCTGAGACTAGCCCGAAGGAAGGAAGAACAAAAGGAAGGGAGGGAGGGAAGAAGCCTGGCGTGGTGCAGTGCTTGGGAAGCTGAGGCAGGAGGATTGCTGTGAGTCCAATGGCAGCTTGAGCTCTATATCAAGGCCCTGTCTCAAAAAGAGAAAAGAGCTGGGCATTGGTGGCATACGCCTTTAATTCCAGCTCTCGGGAGGCAGAGGCAGGCAGATCTCTGTGAGTTCGAGGCCAGCCTGGTCTCCAGAGCGAGTGCCAGGATAGGCTCCAAAGCTACACAGAGAAACCCTGTCTCGAAAAACCAAAAAAAAAAAGAGAGAGAGAGAGAGAGAGAGAGAGAGAGAGAGAGAGAGAGAGAGAGAGAGAGAGAGAACAGTACCCAGGCATGGTGGTGCAGGCCTTTACTACCAGCACTAGGGGGACAGAGACAGGCAGATCTCTGTGAGTTCTAGGCCAGTGAACTGTTCTACAAATGGAGTGAAGGGCTGGACATGGAGACTAGCCTGGGCTACCTAGTGAGATATGAGTAAATAAATTAAAGAGAAGAGATGAGAAGAGGAAAAGGGACTGGGGTGGGTGTATCTCAGTGGCAGAGTGAAAGAGGCTTGATCCTCAGTACTACCAAAGAAAAATAAAGGCATAGGGGCCCGGACAGACCCTTTCTTTACATGCTAGGTTGCTAAGGCAGTTTCCTTTATCTCTTTACTTAGCAAAGAGCTAGCTCAGCAAGAAGGAGTATGACATCACTAGCAGATAACACCCTAGTATTTAAATCCCTTTTTCCTCACACATCCTTCTTATGTCCATGACAATCCTCAGATCAGAAAACTCCTTGATTAGTGTTTCACACTCCTCTGTGCTCTGTGTCCCTATACACATGCACAGGGAAGCCTGGGGACAACTTGTGTTCCTGAAGCGCTATCTGTCAAACTACTGCTGTGCCTGACCCAGGCTCACCTCTTCCTCGGAGCTTGGGGGGGGTGGGGTGGCTGTGTGCATTCTGCTGGTGTTTCTCCTCTAAACTTTCTCAATAGGCTTTGCCTTGTGCTTCACGTCCTTAGCAGTTTCTTCCAACTTGTATGAACAATAGGACTATACTCTTGAAAGCTAAGTCCATTGTTCTTCAATCCCAGAATTGCATGGGCACACCTACCACGTGACATGGACACTCAAAGATAACCAAGCCTGAATGCCTCCTGCTGGCACTCGGGCAGACTCACCTGTGTGGCTCATAGAGAATTCATGTTCAGCAAATTACTACACTCCTTGAAGAATAACATCTTGTTCAGAACTCTTAGTTTTCAGTCTTGCTACTTTTCTTTTTTGTTTTTGTTTTTCGAGTCAGGGTTCTTTGTATTGCTTTGGAGCCTGTCCTGGCACTTGCTCTGTAGACCAGGCTGGCCTCGAACTCACAGAGATCCGCCTGCCTCTGTCTCCTTCCTGAGTGCTGGGATTAAAGGCGTGTGCCACCAACGCCAGGCCTATGGGAATTTTTAATTTAAAGTTATTATGTAATAACTCCATTTTACCAAATAATGAAAAGTTAACCTCGAGAAATGGGTTGTTTCAAGTTATTGAGATTAAGTTTGTTCCTCACATGAAATGCACACATGAGCAGAGACTGGGCCCGATGTTGAGTTTCCATTCCACTCTGGCATCTGCTGAGCTTGCCTTTTCCATCGCTTCGCAGGACACACACTGTTCCTGCAGAACTGTGTCCTTGCTTGGGTTCACCACTCAAAACCTGGAAGTACCAAGTCTGTTCTGAGGCCCTGTGACCCTGGGAGACTTAGACAGGAGGCCTAAAGACAGGTTTACCCTTGCTGCATGTGAGCCTATGCCATCTGGGTGAGTCCAGTCAGCTCCCAGGGCCTGTCTTGCTGACAAAGCCAGGCACAGACTAGACTATCCTTGGAAACACCGTTTTTGCCTGCTTCTGTTTGTTTTCCAGTTCATCTGCCATACAGCCTACAGATCATTAGGTTTTATTTTTGTTTTTGTTTTTTTTAATCTTATTCAGAAGCTATATTTAAGTGCAGAAAAATACAAATAATAATATAAAAAGCATAATCTGTGTGTAGTGGGATATGCCTATAATCCCATCACCGAGAAGGCTAATTTCTTAGCCTTCACAGGAGAATCAAGAGTAGCTCAGAGCCAGGCGTTGGTGGCGCACACCTTTAATCACAGCACTCGGGAGGCAGAGGCAGGCAGATCCAGCCTGGTCTACAAGAGCTAGTTCCAGGATAGCCTCCAAAGCCACAGAGAGACCCTGTCTTGAAAAACAAACAAATAAACAAAAAGAGTAGCTCAGCAGTGTCCAGGCCAGACTCTCCCTCACTTTTCCTGGCATTTTTGTCTCTGTTGTCTGCAGGGAAGTTGGCTATGCCAATGCTTGTGCCTTTAGAGCCTTCTGTAATCTTTCTTTTCATCTTGCAGATCACTGTTTTCCAGTGGTCTGTATGCAGTGAAGTTTAGGAAAGGGAGTAGGCAGGTGGCTCCACTTCAGTGGAGAAGGCAATGAGTGAGATGGGGGTGAAGGATGATTTGTGGGCCAGCTGATGCATGTCTGATAAACTGCCTAAAAGAACATTCCCTCTCACTGCTGTTAAGAGTTGTGACTGAGCTTGGTCCTAGCGCACGCCTTTAATCCCAGCACTTGGGAGGCAGAGGCAGGGGGATATCTGTGAGTTTGAGGCCAACCTGGTCTACAAAGACAGTTCCAAGACAGCTGTTAAACAGAGGAACAAACAAAAAAGAGTTATGAATGTACCACACTTCCCTATCGATTTGACTATTATTATTATTATTATTATTTTATTATTATTATTATTATTGAGACAGAGTTTCTCTGTTTAGACCCAGCTGTCCTGGAACTCATTCTGTAGACTAGGCTGGCCTTGAACTCACAGTGATCTGCCTGCCTCTGCCTCCCCAGTGCTGGGATTATAGGTGCATGCCATAGTGCCTGGGCATCTTATATCTGTTCTGGGGGATTGAACTCAGATCCCCATTCTTTTTTTTTTCACAGAGATCTGCCTGCCTCTGCCTCCTGAGTGCTGGGATTAAAGGCGGGCATCACTACCGCCCAGCCAGATCCCCATTCTTGCATGTCAGGTACTTTATCATCTGAGGCATCTCATGAATTGATTTTTTTTTTTAAGTTCTCACTTTAAATTTTATTTATTATTTTGTGAGTGTGTGTGTGTGTGTGTGTGTGTGTGTGTGTGCATGCTCGAGTGCTCGAACGCAGTTGTGTGAGTTTATATGTCCCACATACATGCAGAATCCTGAGGAACCAAAGAGGTAGGTCCTCGGATCTCTTGGACCTGGAGTGGCAGACCGTTGTGAGCTGCCATGTGGGTGCTGGAATTGAACCTGGGTCCTCTGGAAGAGCAGCCAGAGCTCTTCACACCTGAGCCGTCTGCTCAGTCACATTCATTGCTATTTTTGTATAGCAGACCCAAATTTGATTCTTTAAATTAACTCATAACTGTTGTACAGAACACTGGGTTTGCTCGGCACTCATGCTATGCACCATGCTTTCTTTCTCCTCCTCCCCCCCCACTCCCATCCTCTTTCCTTCTTTTAGTTCATCTGCCTTCACATCATTGTCATTTCTTCCCAGATCACATGTGAGAGCAAAGGTGGTAATTGTCTGCTTTCTTTAATTGTTTTATTAGCATGCTAATTTTATATAATAACGAGTTCCATTATGAAATTTCCAGGCCAGGCCGTGGTGGTGCACGCCTTTAGTCCCAACACTTGGGAGGCAGAGGCAGGAGGATCTCTGTGAGTTGAAGACCAGCCTGGACTACTAGAGCTAGTTCCAGGACAGCCTCCAAAGCCACAGAGAAAAAAAAAAATTCCATACATGTATATAATGTATTTAGACCACATTCAACCCTACTTTAGCCTCATCTCGTCTCCCTTCCACTGTTAATCCCTTCCCCAGCTACTAGCCCCCCTTCTACTTTCACATACCCCCAATTTTTTTTGTGACCCAATAGTTTCATTAGGGTTTTTAACATGTGCTCCTTACTGGAAGGAGCCATGGAAGAAAATGTCCTTCGCTTGACCAACCATTATCTTCCTATAAATCTTCAGGAAAGTGTGGAGTCCCATGAGCCCCTCCCCCCTCCACAGCACGATATTGACTAGCAAGATCTTGTGCAGGCAGTCACGGCTTCTGTGAGTTCAAGAGTCCAATAGCCATGTCATGCTAGAAGTCAGTGGAGCCACGGGTAAGGTTCACATCTTGCTTTGCTGGTTGGGATTGCTGCAGGCAGGGCCCACAGCTGAATAAGACTTGATGACAGTCTCTCCTCTGCAGCCTTCATAGACCCTTGCAGCACTATGAGGGGGAAGCTGGGAGAAAGCCTTCAGCCACTTGCAGCTTGGTTTTCTATGTCCTAGTCTTAGTCACTGTTGTTTTTGTGAAGAGACACCATAACCAAGACCACTCTTTTATTTTTATTTTTTATTTTCTTATTTTTACATCCTACCAAAGTTTCTCCTCCTTCCCCAATTCCCAGACCTCCCCTCCCCACCCCATCTACTCCTCTTCCACTGTTTCTCTTCAGATACAGGCGGGCATCCCATGGGTATCAGCCAGCCATGGTATATCAAGCTGCAGTGAGACAAGGCATTGTCTCCTGCACCAAGGTTGGATGAGGCAATCTGGCAGGAGGAACGGGTCTCAAAATCAGGCAACAGAGTCAGAGACATCCCCCACTCTCACTGCTAGGAGTCCCACAGGATGACCAAGTCACACAACTGGAACATATATGCAGAGGGCCTAGGTCAGTCCATGCAGGCTCCCTGGTTGTCAGTTCAGTCTCTGTGAGCCTCTGTGAGCCTCTGTGAGCCCAGGTTACTTGATTTTGTGGTGCCCTTGACACTACTGGGTCCTACAATCCTTCCCCTCTTCTGCAGGATTTCCTGAGCTCCACCTACAGTTTGGCTGTGGGTCTCTGCATCTGTTTCCATCAGTTGCAGGCTGAAGCCTCTCTGATGACAGCTGGGCTAGGCACCAATCTATGAGGATAGCAGGATATCATTAGGAGTCATTTCACTGACTTCTCTCTCTCTCTCTCTCTCTCTCTCTCTCTCTCTCTCTCTCTCTTGCCATTCATGTTTGGTTCTATCCTAGAAGTTTGGGGTACCCTGCTTCTGGGTCCTGGCCAACCTCGTATAAGGGTCCCCTTTCCCCCACATCCTCTGTGGCATTTATTATTTGGTTATAATAGCCATTCCGACAGATGTGAGACAGAATCACACTGTAGTTTTTGGTTTGCATTTCTCTGGTGGGCTAAAGGTGAGATCAGGAGTTTTGAAACAAAAAGCTGAACATTTAGCATACTTTTCTTCTCACATCATTTTCCTGAGGCCTAAACACAACCAAGAAAGGGAAGGGTCATGAGGCAATAGACACAACTGAATGCACAAAACCGGTAAACACAAGAAAGAAAGAAATCGATAAATAACATTTAAGAACTTGAAGCTGCTGGGTGTGATTCCTGATGCCTGTAAATCCTAGCACTGGGAAGGCTGAGGCAGGAGGAGTGCCATCGGTTTGAGATCAGCCTGGATTACATGAGTTCCAGACCAGTGTATGAGACAGAATGAGACCTTGTTTCAGAAGCACAAAAGCAACAGTAAGCAAACAAGGAGAACTTTATGCTGATGTCCATAAGTCAATCTAGACCAGATCAGAAGTGCCCCTGGAATGAAAGCAACGTTAGAGCAGGCAAACTTCTGTCATCCCAGCACTAGGGAAATAGCGGCAGGGTTGCTGCAAGCCTGAGGCTAGCCTGGGCTGTAGGTGCAACTACATGGCTTCCTCTTCACACCGTTTCAGCTCTACTAACAGAATGGTGGCAGGGGTGACAGTTTTCCATTTCCTGAGGAGACTTTGTTTCTCTGTCAGTAGCTCTGCTACTAGGATAAGTCCCCTTCCCTACAAGCCCAGCCCAGCCTTTTTTTTTTTTTTTTTTTTTTTTTCAAGACAAGATTTCTCTGTGTAGCTTTGGAGCCTATCCTGGCCACTCGCCCTGGAGACCAGCCTGGCCTTGAACTCACAGAGATCTGCCCGTCTCTGCCTCCCGAGTGCTGGGATTAAAGGCATGCGCCACCGACACTGGGCTCCAGCACATGTTCTTATGCCTCATTGACTGGTTATAAGTTTACCAATGGACCCATCCTTAAAGCCAAGGAGATGGAATGTGTGGATTGGTCTAACACCATCTGAGCTGTTTTCCAACGCTGGATCCGGGCCCGTTACTACTCAACCACTGGCTTCAGAGTGGGGCAAGGAGTGCTCACCTAGAAGAAAATGATCATGGTATTTTACTAAAGGAAAGATGAATGGATGTGAGACAGGAAAATGAAAAGGTCCGTCAGCATAGCAGAACACACTTTATGTAATTTTTAGCTAATTTATATAAGTAGGCAGAGTAAAGCATATTATTCTCATTACAAATGCATGATTAGTCATTATCTATGAGTCTTCTGGTTTGTGGTGGTGGGTTTTTTTGAGTCTGTTTAAAGGTTCTAGGTGAAGCACAGGTACCAGTATACCCTTGACTGAAGACTGGTCCTCCTCCATCAGGTGAGGTGGCTGCCTTGGACCCAGCACTGTAAAGACAGAAGTTTCTGTCGCCCCCACTTCCACAGCCATTTAGTCCCAAATAAACACACAGAGGCTTATATTAATTATAAACTGTTTGGCTCAGTCTTATTACTAACAAACTCTTACAACTTAAATTAATCCATAATTCTTATCTTATCTTACCACATGGCTTGGTAATTTTTCTCAATATGGCATTCTCATTTTGCTTCCTCTGCATCTGTCTGGCAACTCTTTCTCTCTGCCTTTCCTCTTCCCAGAATTCTCCCAGTCTGGTAGCCCTGCCTATACTTCCTGCTTGGCTACTGGCCAATCAACGTTTTATCAAACCCGTATGAGTGACAGATCTTTACAGTGAACAAGAGCATCATCCCACATCAGAGCACAGTTTTCCTGAGGGATGGAGGAAGAGGATACCTGTCTTGCCAGCCAGATCAGCTGGGTCAACCCCTGCAGTTAGTAGGGTGGCAGGCAGATCACCCTCATACACATGCTTTTTTGAAGAAGAAGAAGAAAAAGTCTATGTATCACGGGCTGGTTTTGAACCAGCTAAGTAGCTAAGTAAAGATGGCCTTCAACTCCTGATCCATTTGGTCTAGCTCTTGAATGCTGGGATTCCATGTTTAGGCCTACTTCTGGTTCCTTTAAAAAAAAAAAGTTGTTTTTAATCAGAATATTCTGGGTGTGGGGCAAGGGGGAATAGAGAGGAGAGAGAGAGAGAGAGAGAGAGAGAGAGAGAGAGAGAGAGAGAGAGAGAGATACCAGGTATGGTTCTCCCCTTCCTCCATGTGGGTTCCAGAGAATGAGCTTGGGTTTTCAGACTCGGCAGGAAGTGCCATCTCACTGGCCTTCTTTTGTTTTCCATCATGAAAGGGGACTTGAGGCAGGGCGTTGGTGGCACATACCTTTAATCACAGTACTCGGGAGGCAGAGGCAGGCAGATCTCTGTGAGTCCAAGGCCAGCCTTGTCTCCAGAGCGAGTGCCAGGATAGACTCCAAAGCTACACAGAGAAACCCTATCTCGAAAAACCAAAAAACAACAACAACAACAAAAAACACCCCCCCCAAAAAAAAAAGAAAGGGGACTTGATAAGGACTCCAGGGTTATGTGCCTGCAGGCAGCTCCCTGTTTTGACCATATTCTTGGGTCTGATCTTGTGTGTGCACATGTTTTTCCTGGGTTTAAACAGTTTGGTAATGCAGGCACATGAAACATTTGCAGCCGTCATTTTTGTCATAGTTATTCTGGAGCTGGGAGAAAGGTGGCTCGGTGACACCATTATGCAGGGCACTGCACCAGCTTCAGTGTGGAGTCTTTCTGGATGTTGTAGCAGGACAAAGTCAGGCGCCCTGCCGCTGCTTGCCTTGACAATCAGCTACTGCTGGTTGGACGGGATGTTTTCCTTGTCTTCAGTCTCAGCCTTGACTGTCTCGTGGTATAACTAGGCTCTGCCTTGAGGGTGATGATGGTCTTGTTCAGCAGGGCAAAGATAGGCTTGTTGGTGTCCCCTGGGGTACTTCATTGAAGAAAAAGCTGTGTTTTCTTTTCTTTTCTTTTCTTTTTTTTTTTTTTTTGACACATGGTCTTCTAATGTCTGGAATTGTTTGTGTTGTTTTGAGGTGGAGTGGGGTGAAACTCATGAGGGCATTAAGACAGGATCTTTCTATGTAGCCCTGGCTATCCTGGAACTTCTTGCTGTGTAGATCAGGAGGGCTTAGAACTCAGGGATCTGCCTACCTCTGTCTCCTCAGTACTGAGATTAAATGTCTTCAAGCTGGAGAGATGGTTCATGGTCAAGAGCACTTTTTTCTTTTTTCCTTTTTTGAGACAGGGTTTCTCTGTGGCTTTGGAGGCTGTCCTGGAACTAGCTCTTGTAGATCAGGCTGGTCTCAAACTCACAGAGATCTGCCTGCCTCTGCCTCCTGAGTGCTGGGATTAAAGGCATGCACCACCAACACCCCACTTTTTTTTTAAGATTTATTTATTATGTATACAGTGTTCTGTCTGCATGTATCCCTATAGGCCAAAAGAAGGCACTAGATCTCATTACAGATGGTTGTGAGTCATCATATGGTTGCTGGGAATTGAACTCAGTACCTCTGGAAGACCAGCTAGTGTCCTGAACCACTGAGCCATCTCTGCAGCCTGGTTAAGAGCACTTGTTGGTCTTGAAGAGGGCCAGGTTTGGTCCCCAGCACCCACATGGTGGCTCATAAAAACTCCTGTAACTCCAGTTCCAGGGGATCTGATGCTTTCTTCTGACTTCCTTGGCAAAACACTCATACACATTAACAGCAAATAAAAGGCGTGTGCAACCTCACCATGCTGGTCTGTAACAGCTCAGGCTATCCCTGGACTCCTGCCTCAGTCTGCTGAGTATTGGGATTGCAGGTATGAACCGCCACACCCAGCTTGAACTTTTGACTTGTTCACCTCATTAGTATTTGAAGCCTGCCTGGAAGCAACCCAATAGAAGTTCTTCCAACTATGGGATGATTCACCTGGTTCACCAATGCTTTCCACTGCCTCCAAAGTGACACTGAAACCCAGAAGATACTGAACCCCTGGGAACTCACTTCGACTGAGCTACATCCAACGTACCATGGCTCCCATGTACTGGGTCAGTGCTTGTGCACAAACCGGTTTATTCTAGTTCTTCTTGTTCTGAGTGCATATTAAATTAAATGTTACATAAAGTGCAATACGAGTGTAGGAAAATGATTTCTCCTTATGATAAATAAGTTGAACACTACGGAGAGGTTTCGTAAAGGTGTAGCAATCTTTTGTCCGAGTAACAGCGTTAGCTGTCCTGGAACTCACTTTGTAGTCCAGGCTGTCCTCAAACTCACTGAGATTTGCCTGTCCTTGCCTCCAAAGATGCCACCACAATACCTGTTAGCAAAGCAATCTTTTTATTCAAGAAATGTTTAGACTTATCTATCTATATGCATTTTTGCCTGCATGTATGTTTATGCCTTTGAAGGTCAGAAAAGGCCATTTGATCCCTTGGAAATGAAGTTATGAGCTACCATGTGGGTGCTGGGAACTGAACTGTAGTACTCTGTAACAAGTGCTCTTTTTTTTTTTTAAAGACTTCATTTATTTATTTTGTATACAGTTATCTTCATGCATGCTTGCACACCAGACCTCATTACAGATGGTTGTGAGCCACCATTTGGTTGCTGGGAATTGAACTAGGGTCCTCTGGAAGAGCAGTCAGTGCTCTTAACCTCTGAGCCATCTCTCTAGCCCCGTAACAAGTGCTCTTAACTGACAAGCCATCTCTATGGCCCCAAGGCAAACCAATTTTTAAAAAAATGCAATTGAGAGCCAGGGCTGGTGGCTATAATCTCAGCTATTCAGAAGGTTGAGGCAGGAGAATTGCATGTTCAAAGCCTGTCTGGGATACAAAGTGAGTCTTAGGCTGATAAAGGCAACTTAACAAGACCCCATCTCATTTTTCTTTTAAATTGTCCAGGTTGGTGGCCGGGCATTGGTGGTTCACACCTTTAATCCCAGCACTCGGGAGGCAGAGGCAGGCAGATTTCTGTGAGTTCCAGGCCAGCCTGGTCTCCAGAGCAAGTGCAAGGATAGGCTCCAAAGCTACACAGAGAAACCCTGTCTCGGGAAAAAAAAAAATTGTCCAGGTTGGCCTTGAACTTGTTATGGGATTGAAAATAACTGAATTCCTGATCCTCATGCCGTATTGTGGTGGCACCTATAAAAATTGTTGGTAGAAAAGGGAAATCATAAAACCCAAAGGATTCTGTGTTAGAAGGACTGTGTGTTTTAAAATTCTTGTTCTGATTTAAAGAAATCAAAGCTGAAAGATGCAGGCAACTCTCTACTGGTGTGGTTTATGGCAGTAAGGGAATTGCTGAGCATTATTGTTTTTAATCTAAGTCTCTATCCTTCTATTTTCTTAATAAATACTCAAGAGCCAGATGCTGGGGTGAAAACCTGCTAGCTCAGACAGGTCGAGAAAGCACCCAGCTGCTTCCTTCTCTGCCTTTATCCCAAGAAGAAAGTTTTCTCCTATTCTGTCTCAAGCAAAAACTCCTCCAATCTGATGAGTGTCCCAACCCACCCATTTCCTGTACCATCTCTTTGTCTTCCTGTCTTCCTCTTACTTTATGGTTTTTCCTGTCAACTGTCTGCTTGCTCCTCCTCTTGAGCTATGTTTGATTTTATTTAATCTTGCTTACAATATTTAAGCGGCAAACTCTTGGATTAAAAGTGTGTTGAGGCATACTACAATGAGGTTTTTCTAGTAAATAACGAAGTCTTGGGGTTCACAGTGTGATCAAATATCCTGCAACACAATACCAAACAGGAGATGCATCTAAAGTAAAGGTCTTGGCCTACAGCAGGAGATTGACAAGTAAATGTGTTGATACTAGTAATTAAAATACAATAAGACACTTAAAAAATAAGTTCAGTGACAGTTGTCAAGTGAAAAAGAAAGGGGAGAAAGTAAGAAAATGTGAACCAAGTTTGGTAAATTAGGATATAAAATTGTGGAGAATGTGGAGGTTTTATCATGGGAGAATTAAAAAAAAACTTGAGAAAATTTAATTTAAAAAGTTAATAGAAAAATGAATACTAATGGTAAGGGCTGGGCCTGGAGAGATGGCTTAGAGGTTAAGAGCAGAGTCTTCTGGAGGACCTGTGTTTAGTTCCCAGCACCCACATAATGGCTTGTAAGCACCTGTAAATTCAGTCTCAGGGGATCTGGCACAATTTTCTCATCTCTGTAGGCACCAGGCACACACACGGTACACGGACATACAGGTAGGCAAAACACATGTCTAGAGATGACTCTGGAAGCACTCCATGGGGAGGCAAATACTGTTTCAAAGGAATAAGGTGGAGAATGATACAGCAAGACACCAGACTTCTTTCTCTGGACTCTACACACACACACACACACACACACACACACTGAAAACAAAACAAGAAGAGACAAAAATCCAAGTCAAATGGTTTAGGAGTAGTTGCTTGGTTAGAATTAATTTAGAACCAACTATGAGGTAGGAATTGAAAATGACAATTACATACAAGACTTCTTTTTTCTTTTTAACTGTAATGAGGAACAGATAAAATGAGGTAATATAAAGAGTCAAGGCAAGCCTGTGGTGGTGGTGCATTCTGTAATCCCAGAAGTCAGGCTTGAGCAGGAGGGTTGAGTTTAAGGTCGGCCTGGGTTAAACAGAAAGACACTGTCTCATATGAGAAATAAGCCAGGTATTGTTGTGGAATATTAGTTGAAGATGAATTACACTTTTTTATGCTATGGATCATTTGTTTAATGATGCAAAGGTGTGTTACATTCTTTTATGTTGTTTGTTTAACTCTGTGAAGCTGTGTTACTTTGCCTGCCCAAAACACCAGATTGGTTTAATAAAGAGTTTTGTAGCCAATAGCTAGGCAGGAGAAAGGATAGATGGGGCTGGCAGGCAGAGAGGATAAATGGGAGGAGAAATCTGGAAGAGAAGATTGGGGAGCAAGAAAAGAAGGAGAGGCAGACACCAGGAGCCAGCCACCCAGCAACACAGCCAGTTGCGGAGAAAGAAGTAAAGAGAGGTATTCAGAATAGACAAATGTAAAAGCCCAAAGGCAAAATGTAGTTGGGATAATTTAAGAAAAGCTGGCTAGGTATAAGCCAAGCTAAGGCTGGGCATTCATAAGAAAGAATAAAACTCTGTGTGATTTATTTGGGAGTTGGGTGGTGGGCCCCAAAGAGCCAAAAGAGTAAAAAAGAAAAAACAAAAACAAACAAACAAAAAACCCCCAAAAAACCATGTCATGGTGGTACAGGTCTTTGATCCCAGCCCTTAGGAGGCAGAAGGTGGGTCTCTATGAATATGAAGCCAGCTTGGACTACACAGAGAGCTTTAGGCCAACCAGGGCTACAGAGGGTCAGTCACACTGTGTGTGGGGTAGGCCAAAGTATTTTTTGTGTGTGTGTGTGTGTGTGTGTGTGTGTGTGTGTGCATGTTTGTGTTTCATATAGAACCAGACCATGACGATATTTATTTGTTGTTGATCTTTTTGATCCAGTAGTCTGTCTAAGTTCATCTCTTCAGGTTTATGCCTTGGCCTGGCCATTTCCTGCCCAGGTTGGTTGCAGTCAGTGTCTTATCACAGCAACAGAGAAGAGTACTGGGCCAGTTAGTAAGCCACGAACAAAGGAAGAGTGAGGAGGGATGACAGGGAGTCACATCGTCCGTGATTTGCAGAGGAAAGTGGAGTCTCTGGAGGTGATAAGGGGAGCAGGAGATAGGTAAGAGTCCTGGGAGGGACGTGTCTGCAACAGGATGTTGATTCAAACATTCCCAGATGAGGCTGAGATAAAGTGGAAATCATGCATAGTAAAAACTGAAACATTTAGGATGACTGGGGAAGAACGGGATCTGGTGTTGGTGAGTATAGAGATAATGGATGACCTGGAGGCTGTGGTCTGAGACTGGGAGGAAAAATGTGGAGAGGTGTGGTGGGATTGTCTTTTGGTATTCTCTTGGGGCAAAGGCCGGCATGCTAAGGTAGAAATCTACAGGGAGGGAAATGTGCTGTTCTCTTTTGCAGATCTTGTTCGATGAAAGTTGCTGGAGCACTCCTGCTAGTATCTCATTTAGGATTTAGGATATCTCATTTAAAGTTCAGCTGTGAGATGTGGCTTATACATTTTTGCTTATTGTTACATTGTTAGGTTTTGATAATGTTATGATCACCTGCTAAAACAAGATGAGGTTTGCCAATGGTAACAGAGCATTCGGGAAGCAGAGGCAGGCAGATCTGATGTGAGTTAGAGGCCAGCCTGGTCTACAGAGTGAGTTCCAGGACAGCCAAGGTAACACAGAGAAACCCTGTTTTGAAAAAGCAACAAAATAAACGATCCCCCCAAACAAACATCTTTTTAGAATTCATTGTGTGTGTATGCATGGTGAGTGCCACAGTAGACTTGGAGGTCAGGGATAAATTTGTAGGAGTCAGTTCTCTACTGCCACTTTGTGAGTGGGTCTAAGGAATTGAATTTAGGGATTTGGAGTTGTTGACAAGGGCATTTATCTACTGAAACCATATCTCCTGCCCTGTTTTTGGTGTTTTGAGACAGAGTCTCAGGTAACTGAAGATGAAGAAGGGGAAAACGTATAGTATTTTAATTTAAAAATAATAAAAGACGTTGGTATGTGTATTTTAGCCTTGATATGAACCAATAGCTTTTTGATTTTTTGTTCCCCCAAGATAGGGTTTCTCTGTAGCTTGGGTTTCTTTGTAGCTTTGGAGCCTGTCCTGGAACTCACTTTGTAGACCCGGATGGCCTCTGCCTCCTGAATGCTAGGATTAAAGGCATGCGCCACCACTGCCTGGTGAGCCGAGTTTTATTTTTGTTATTATGTGTGTAGGCTTGAGAATGCCTTGTCCTGAGTCTGAATGTCAGAGGACAACTTTTGTGTGTTGTTCTCTCCTTCTACTATGGGGTTCTGGGGACTGGACTCAGGTTGTCAGGCTTGTCACCAGGCACCTTTACTGGCTGAGTGTCTTCCTGGTTCCCGGCTTTATAACCCTTGTGAAAAATTGCTCAAATATAATTAGGGTGTGTCTCACCCCTTTATTCTCAGTAGAGGCTGGGCTCTGTGAGTTTGTGAGTTTGAAACCTACCAGGGCTAGTAGTTCCAGGCTAGCCAGTACTACGCTATGAGACCCTGTCTCAAAAAAAAAAAAAAAAAAAAAAAAAAAAAGTTAAGGCAAAGTTATTTCAGAATGCTGTATCAGGGGACTAGAGAGATGGCTCAGCATTTAGGAGTCTATACTGCTTTTTGTAAAGGACTGGAGTTTGGTTCGGAGCAGTCCCATAGGTGGCTCACAACCACCTGTAACTCCAGTTCTAGGAGGATCAGAGCCTCAGCCTCTGCATAACTGCACATAGCGCTACACACGTAATGAGAATGAAATAAATCTAAAGTGAAAATGAAAATAAATCTTTTAAAAAGTTTGATAGATGCAGGGATTGTTGTAACACCATTTTGCAAGGAAGGACCGTGAAAAAAATTCTTTTCTTTGTATTTATATTTCTTGGGCTGCTGTATAAACCGTTCCACCACTCCTTTGTTACTATTCCATGTGATATCTCAAAGGTTGTACGGAAAAGAGCATATAGGAACAAGTAAACTTTAAATTGATCCCTTCAAAAAAAAATACGGTACTAAGAAAATACTAAAATAGTCATTTGGGGGATTATTTTAATTCCGTGGAAATAAAGTGCCCGCGTTTTGTTGCTCGGACTGTACACTACTGGGCCAACAGAGGAGAATAACCGCGTCCTTAGGGCACGGAGATCCTGTTTGTCGTAGGCTCTTTTTCCAAATGGTATCTTAGAATACTGCAGTAATAGATTTACTCAGGACTAGTTCGAAAAAGTATTGACAAGGCTGAGAAGAGGAAAAATATGCAAAAATATTTTTAAAAAAGTACTAGAAAGAATCATTGGGAATTAAATTCGCCGGTAGGACTCTGCCACAACCGTTATCGTGGAAAACCGGACTGCGCAACTGGCAGTGGAAAATTCCAAGTTTTCTTAACTTAACCCGGACAGCCTCCTTTAACTCCCAGCCGGACACGTCCCACCCAAGGCAGTTCACAGCCTTTGAAGGACATTTTCGCGCCATTTCGCTCAAGGAGTGAAAGGTTAAGTCCACCCTAGCTTTCTTCAGATTTTCCACAATCGCAGGAGGCTGGAACCTGCAGAGCTTGCTCTGAGAGGACCAAAGGGGAAAAACCCGAAGTCTCACCCAAGGGGTCGAGGGAGGAAAAAAAGGCGACAGATTAAGGCGTTTGCGGCTCAGAAACTGCGGAACCCCCCCCCCCCCAGGGCGCAGAAGCTCCAGGCAGGGGAAAACAAACCCGGCTCAGCGCGGGCTGGCGCAGGCGGCGGGCGGAGCAAGACCAGCGGTTGCAAAGAGACCCGGGGGTGGGCGGGAAGGCGGGGGGAGCGAACTCGCTCCCCTCGACTCCTGATTGGTCTGTCCCAGCGAACCGAGTGACGTCACAGGGGGGTTAGAGAACGCCTGATTTGTGCGATGGGCGCGGGCGGGCGGGGAGCGAGTGCAGTGCGCAGGCGCAGCAGCTCGGCTCCTCTCGCCGGCGACTCGACCGGCCCAGCTCTCGCGGACAAGTCCCGACATCGCGCGCCCCCCCCACCTCGGGGACCGCCCCCTCCTCGCTCTCCGCGGCGTCGAAGATAAACAATAGTTGGCCGGCGAGCGGCGAGTGTGTCTCCCGCCTCAGAATTCGGCGGGCTGCGTGGGAACGGCGGGATCCCGGGCAGCCGGCCATGGCGGGGCTGTACTCGCTGGGAGTGAGCGTCTTCTCTGACCAGGGCGGGAGGAAGTACATGGAGGACGTAACTCAGATTGTGGTGGAGCCGGAGCTGACTGCGGAGGACAAGCCGGCGCCGGTACCGAATCGGGCGCTCGGGCAGCCGGCGAGCCCCGCTCTTGCCGGCGTTGGGCCATCGGGAAAAGGCCCGGCGGCGGCCCGCGACCCTGCCCTGGACGCCGCGGCCTCGCCACCCGCTGGCCGCTGCTGTCGCCGCCGCTCCTCGGTGGCCTTCTTTGCCGTGTGCGACGGTCACGGCGGGCGGGAGGCGGCACAGTTTGCCCGGGAGCACTTGTGGGGTTTTATCAAGAAGCAGAAGGGTTTCACCTCGTCCGAGCCCGCCAAGGTGTGCGCTGCCATCCGCAAAGGCTTCCTCGCCTGTCACCTCGCCATGTGGAAGAAACTGGGTAAGTTCCCGGGTTTGTGTGGCGCCCGCTTCTTTTTTCTTTTCTTCTCTTTTTTCTGGGCTTTTTATAGCATCAGGACCGCGTGGGCCTCCCCTGGTACTAAGAGCGCTATCCATCAAGTGACGCTGTCCACTAAGGGATGCGAGTGAAGACTGTCAGGGTTGGAGCTCTGGGCACACCGAGTGGACTCGGAAATGCTAGGATGGCTTGTCTCCCAGCAACCGCTCCTTGCTTTTTCGCCTCCCTCCCAGGATCAGGGGCAACAGTCCCCTCTCCCGTCGCTAATTCACTTTGGTGACAGCAAGTGTTTGAAAGCCGGCGCCAGAATCTAACCAAAATATAAATTTAAGAAACGTTTCTACGTGGGCCAGGTGATGGAAGCCGGAGGTGGCAAGAACTGGAGCGTTCCCTTAGCATCTGTCATAATTTTGTTCTTGATGGGCTTGTCCCTCTTGGTTGCCTCCTACCGGTGGTGTCGCTTCTTCATATTGACCCCGATGGCTCCGTGTAAGCCAATTTAGAAGGGCTGAAGTGTAACACGGGCAACTTATTTTTGGAAGCAGTTCTGTTGCGATCGTGTTTTAGGGTCGTCCCTTGAATTGCTTATGAAAAAGGAGTGCAACGTGTTAAACATTAAATTATCCCCAATATGTGTTAACTTCTTGGTGAGTGTGTGTGTGTATGTGTGTGTTAGTTACCTTAGCTAATTGTATTCAGTTTCCAGAAGTTGATAGTAAAAAGCACTCATGTAAATACCCATCAGCGTAGCTTTTGGTAAAGGGACCTTAGTTTAATTCCTAACAGTTCGGTGTAATTGTAGTTTCAACTAAATTTTGAATGTTTGTGAAGCAGACAATACCTATATGTATAACATAAATGACACAGGATTGTGGTTGCTTATTTTTTGCTGTGGCTATTTAGTGCCTATCTTTGTTACAGAAAAGAATTAATGCTCCTGCCACTAAAAACGCTTTGTTTATAGTGGCGTTAGAAAATAGCTCTATTTTCATCAAAGAAACAGCGACATAGAGAAAGCTGTTACAGATTTGTAAAATACACAGTATTTTTAGAAAGGCATTGTCATAGAGTGTAGACTAGCTGGTTTCAAAGTCTGTTTTCCATCTGTTGGGCTTTTTGCCAAGTATTTGATTGACTTAAAGACCAGCCACTAAGCTTTTTGGAGGCGGTTCCCAGCCAATCCCTGGGGCCCCTATGATGGATTTATTTTGTTTTCGTGTGTGCAGAATAGAGCTCAAAGCTCTGTAGTTTATTCTAGAAATACATTATATTATTGGCTGGAGAGGAATTAAAAGTAGATATCGAGACAAATAAGATGAAGAATAGACACAAAGAACTATTATGGAGTCCATTTATTTTGTAGTACACTTGGGACACATGAATTTGCCATATGCTTTAACTTTGAAAATCAAAGCCTTTAATATTTGAGCTTTAGCCAGGTGTGGTGGTACATGTCTTTTATCCCAGTACTTGAGAGGCAGAGGTAAGCAGTACTCTCTTGAGTTGAGGCCAGCCTGGTCTACTCTATATAGAGAGTTCAGGACAGCCTGGGTTTGTAGAGAGACCCTCTCTTAAAAAAAAAAAAAGATTCATATTGGAGTGTGGTGGCTGATGAAGGAGGATCAGTGCAAGTTCAGGACCAAGACAATAAAATGAACTGCCTCAAAGAAAGGAAAAAGTTTGAGCTCTAGATTTGGCTTTATTTTATTTTATTTTATTTTATTTTGTGTGTGTGCTGGTGTTGAATTTAATGCAGGCTCTCTCACATAAGCATAAGCTCTGTCTCTGTGGTCCCTGAGTATCCCTTTAAAAAAGCAGAGACTATGCTGGCAATTGTGAATGCATTTTTTTTATTACATATACACACTTCAAAAAATTTCTATTTTAAAATTATGTGTATGTGTGTAGATACATGCATGTGGGTGCAGATGCCTGGAAAAAAATTAGCTCTCCCTGGAGCTGAGGTTACAAGCAGATGGTTATGAGATACCTGAAGTGGGTTCTGGGACTTGAACATGGGTCTTCTGAAAGAACAGTAAATGTCATTTACCTGTACTTCTTATGTCAAGATTCTAATTTACTCAAAATACTTAATATTCTTTTTTAAATTTAAGTTTTGAAACTTAAGTATTTTGAGTAAATTAGAATCTTGACATAAGAAGTACAGGTTAATCAATGTGGTGTGGTGCATGCCTTTAGTTCCAGAATTCTGGAGGCAGAGGTAGGTAGATCTCAATGAGTCTGAGTCCAGTCTGATCCACACAGTGAGTTCCAGTACAGCCAGAACTGTTACACATAGAAACCCTGTCTTGAAAAACAAAACAAAACAAAACAATTTCATTTTCATTTGGCATGATGGCAAATGCCTTTAATGCTAGCAACTGGGAGGCAGAGACAGGTGGATCTATGAGTTCAAGGCCAGCCTGGTCTACATAACAAGTTCCAGGACAGCCAAGGCAATATAATGAGACCTTTTCTAAAAAACAAAACAAATACACAGGCACACACATATATTAAAGGGGTTGGGGCAACTACAGAGATGGCTCAGTAGTTAAAAGTACTTGTTGCTTTTTCAGAAGACCTGGGTTCTGTGCCCAGCACCCACATGGCTGCTTGCAGCCATCTGTAACACCCTTTCCAGGGGATTCAACAAAATCTTCTGACCTTCCTGAACACCAGGCACACATATGATGCACATATGCTCATGAAAGCAAAACTCACACACATAAAATAAATATAAGAAAGTTTTCAATTTTTGGCTTACTGCTGCCCTCAAACCAAAAATATATGGATTATACAGATTCTTTTTTGGTTTTTTGAGACAGGGTTTCTCTGTGTAGCTTTTATCCTGGCATTGGCTCTGGAGACCAGGCTGGCCTTGAACTCACAGAGATCTGCCTACCTCTGCCTCCCCAGTGCTGGGATTAAAGGCATGCGCCACCAACGCCTGGCGGATTTTATAGATTTTAAGACAGTGTTTTCTTATGTGACACCAGTTTCTTTTAGAATTGAGCATTCTTATTTCTGTTGGTGCTCATTGAGTTAGCAGCAGTTCTCAAATATTTTGCTTTTTAGACATTTATTTTTGGTGCTGGGGATTGAACTCGGAACCTCACATGTTACATCCTGGCACTGCCACTGAGCTGTTACCCCAGACTCCTGTACTGTTATTAATGACCCAAGAGCTGTTGTTTATGTGGGCTACATCTGTGTCGACAAAAATCCTACTTAGCAAGTGGTTGTATCTTAAAGTTAGTTGAATTGTGATCTGAAATCTCATTAATGAAAATTTTATAGTCATACATTAAAATCCTTATTCCATGAATTTGAATGAGGGTGTGTGTGTACATGGGAGGGTTTTGAGGAAGTTACTCCAAAAGAAAGAATGACTCCACCTCTCAGCATCTGCCTCTTGTTTATAGCTCCTCAGTATGCAATAACCCCTGGAGATCATCTGCCTATTCAAAATTTTTTTCCATTACCCTTATCTTGCATATGTTAGGGAAGTCTGCTATTGAGTTCTCAGCCCCAGCTTCCTCTTCCTGCGCTTTGAATCAGTCTTGTACTCATGTGTGAGTTTTGACATGGTGTATCATTCATTTGGAAAATAATAACACAGTGAGTTAATATCTTCTGAATATTGATGTATTTCAGTATATAACATAAAAATTAAGTTGACTACTCTTCATTGATGCCAGTAGAAAAGATTTTCTTGGGAAGATGAAGGCCACTCCTGCTGGATATGCATGTTCCCAAACTGAGTCTTCTGAACAATTAGAAATTTTTCATGCACCAGCCTATTATTCTTGAACGAAAACTCATTTTGTTTTGAAGACAATATATGTCAAATGACCAAGCCTTCTGTTTTCTGATAGGATATTTTTTGTTTTGTTTTGTTTTTCCAGACAGGATTTCTCTGCATAGCCCTTGCTGTTCTGGAACTCACTCTGTAGACCAGGCTGACCTCAAACTCAAAGATCTGATAGGATCTTAACTGTCACACTGTCACACAGCCCAGGGGCCATGGTCTTCCTTTCTTCGACTTTGGGGTGCTGTGATTTCAGCCGTGTACCATCACATTGAGCCTACTCATTCCCCTCCCCCCATGGTTTCAAATAGTTCAGGGAATTCTCTTGAATTTACTGCACATGAATTTCTGATCTTCCTGCTTTCACTTCCCAAATGTTGGGAGGCTACAGTATGTTACCAGGCTGCCTTTGAAGTTTATGTGCATGTGTGGGTTAGATATCATTCCTCAGGTGTACTGTCTGCTGTTTTTTTTTTTTTTTTTTTTTGTTTGTTTGTTTTGTTTTGTTTTGTTTGTTTTTAAAGACATGGTCTCTACCGAGCACTCATTAAGTAGGCTAAGCAGTCTGGCCAGTGACCCTGGGTATCTTTTTCTGTCTCCCTAAGGCTGGGATCACAAGCTCTTAGCACACCCGACTTTTTATGTGGGTTCTGCAAGCACTTCACCAACCGACCTGTCTTCCCAGGCCCTTGGTTGTGAAATTTTAATCCTGTTACTTCAGGCTCTTGAGTGCCAGGTTTACAGGTATGCCTTACCAAGCCCTTCCCCCAACCCAACTCTAAGTGTATAGCTGTGGAGAATACAGTGACAGCTAGCTCACTCTGAGGCTTCTGTCATGACCACTGCCAAGGCACTTAAAGTTTTACCAAGTATTGCTTTTGCACAGCCCAAGGGACAAGTGAGCTCTTAGAATGATTTTGAGGAACTGCTCTAAAGATCCCATAGACCACTGAGAGAACAGCATGTCCGAACGTCTGCCTCTTGCTGAATCTTGAGGTTTTTGTCTGCCTTACTCACAATGAAAATTCTTAGGGTTACCCATGTAGCACACAAAGTAGCTGCTCAGCAGTCAGTTGAAGTTAGCTGAATTTCTGTCCAGCTCTGTAGACCAGGCTGGCCTCAAACTCAGAGATCTGCCTGCCTCTGCCTCCCAAGTGCTGGGATTAGACTTCTTTATATTTTTAACAAACACATGGATCAACTTATTACTTTAATTATTAGGTGTGGGGGGTGTAGGTGAGAGGACAATTTGTAAGAATGGGTTCTTGTTCCACTGTGTGAGTCCTGAAGATAAAGTTCAGGTTGTCAGGGTTGGCGGAAAGCACCCGTACCTGTGTAACAGGCTCACTCTGTTGGGGAGTGAAGCACAGGAGGTGTTAATGGCAGCTTCCTAGCTGTTCAGGACCAGTCCGGGCCTCCACATACATGTCTATATATATATGCCTGTTCACTGAACATGTGTATGTATATATACACTTGGATATACAAACTGATTGTGCATTGGGCCAGCGAGGTGACTCTGGATAGAGGCACTTTCTGGAAAACCCAATTACCTGAGTTTGACCCCTAGAAACACACTTAATGGAATGAGAACTGACTCCCTCAGGTTGTCTTCACACCACCTGTAAGCCATGGCTCACATCTCCTCCTGCCCACCAAATAAATAAATAAATAGTAAGTAAATAAATAAATGTAAAAAAAAAAAAAACCAAAGCTAATCAGTGAAAATATGGAACAAACTATGTTAGCTCCCTAGGAATGCTGTATCAGATAACCAGTAACTGAGAGGCTTGAAACAATGGAAACTTTTGGATGCCAAAAATTGAAAAGTCAAGGAGTCATGAGAGTGGGTTCCTTATGGAGAATCTGTTCTATGCCCCTTCTGGTTGCTGCCAGTGGTCTTTTGCCTTTCTTGGCTTGAAAGGCGGAGTTATCTCTGTCTCAGCCTCTATCTAGGTTTTGTATTTCCTTCTCTGAATTGTCTTCTCTTTCTCTTCTGAGAACACTTTTTTGAATTAGTGCTCACTCTAATCCAGGATGATCTCTTTTTAAGATTTTTTTTTTTTTTTAAGATTTTATTTATTTATTATGTATACAACATTCTGATTCCATGTATATCTGCACACCAGAAGAGGGCACCAGATTCCATTACAGATGGTTGTGAGCCACCATGTGGTTGCTGAGAATTGAACTCCGGACATCTGGAAGAGCAGTCGGTGCTCTTAACCTTTGAGCCATCTCTCCAGCCCCTGATTCCATTCTTTATGCAGAAAACTGAATACGTCACTGCCAGTGTGGGTTTAATCCCACCCACTTCCCCTGCCCCTATCTGGATGCCCTGGGTCCCATGCTCTGGCTGTGTGCTAGTTCTTCACATGCCCTTTTAGCCTTTTATTGCTATGATAAAACACTGTGACCAAAGGCAACTTGGGGAGAAAGGGGTCTATTTGAGCTTATGCTTCCAGGCCATGGCCCTTCACGGAGGGAAGTCAGAGCAGTAGCCTTGGAGGAGTGCTGCTCTCCTGGCTTGCTCAGCCTGCTTTCTTAAGTACTTGAGGGACCAAACAAAAGCCATACACCTTAAAATGATATTCTGAGCCATCTCTCCAGCCCTCTTTTTAAGATTCTTAACCTGCTTACATCTGCAAAGACCCCTTTCCAAATAATGCCAAATTCATAGGTTTCAGGGAGATAACAATTCACTAAAAGTCTATTTTCATCATCTTATGTTTCTTCTCCCCAAATACTTAATTCCAAAGGAAAAAGACTACAATGGAAAACCTGACAGACACTTCCTAAATTATCAAACAGCAGCAGTTTAAATTTTTTTTAATGAATTTTATTTTTATTTTTATTTTTTTATTTTTTATTTTTTGGTTTTTCGAGACAGGGTTTCTCTGTGTAGCTTTGAAGCCTATGAATTTATTTCTTTTAGATAGAGTCTCACTCTGTGGGTGGGTATGCTGGTGATGCCTGTAACCCCAGCACAAGGGCTACTGCAAGTTTGAGCCAACTGGGGTACAGAGTGACACCCTGTCTCAAAATGAAATGAAATAATTAATTATGCAGTCTTAAGAAACCAGTTTAAGATTGATGGGCTGTCTTTAATCCCAGCACTTGGGGCAGAGTCAGGCAGATCTCTGTGGGTTAGAGTGCAGCCTGGTCTATAAAGCAAGTTCTAGGACAGCCGTGTCTACACAAAGAAATCCTGTCTCAAAAAAAAAAAAAAAAAAAGATTGATGAAGAATGAGAATCTTGTTTGTAGGAATTAGGTACTATAAGTATTTACTTGCTCTTAGTTCAAGAAAATAAGTTGACTTTTTGTCAGAACTGAAAGGAATATACAGAACTGAAGAAACAGATCTCAGAAAGGTCAAAAGCCTGGGGACTTGCCCAGATTCTAGGGCAGTTTTGTTGTAATAGGCTATATTTATTTCAGTAAAAAACATGAATTTGAAGTTGCAGCCTCATTTCGTTTTCTAATCATCATTTGATTTCTTATTGTGTCATTTTTCAAGGGTTCTGAGACTTATTTGAGACAAGTATTTGGACTGTCCTGGAATTCACTGTGTATTTCAGGCTGTCCTGGAATTCACTGTGTATTTCAGGCTAGCCTTGAGCTCACTTGGCAGTATTCCTGCCTCAGACTTCCAGGTGCTGGGGTTACAGACTTAGGCTGCCATGCTTGGCTATCTCTCAGATTGTTGCAATGAATAAACTGTATATGGATATTTATGATCATCAGTTCTGCTCCTCTTGTATTTTACTATCTGTACCAGTTTCTGTGATTTTTAGAGACTTGTGATAATTGCTTTCAGTGTGTTCTGGAGGAGAGTATTATTGTCATCATGTCCCAAAGGCCTATATATGGTCTGTTCTCCCCGTAATAGACTTCCTAATGTTGCAAGAGCTAGGAGGATATTCTAGGCTCTTTTTTTGAATCCGAGCCTCTCTTATGTTCTGACTTTGCATAAGAGTATTGTATCAGTGTCCACTGTACTATATCTATTTGTACAATTTTCTTTTGACCAAAATCGTGTTTTTTTTTTTTTTCCATTTATCCTGTGTTTATTTTGTATATGTGTGTGGATGCATGTGAAGTTCAGAGGGCCACGAGTATTCCAGAGGCTTGGGAGCAGGTGCCTTTGCTCACTAAGCCATGTTTGTAAAAAATTTTTTTCTCTTCCATTTTTTGAAGATATGGTCTCTACTCAGCCCTGTTGTCCTGGTACTTACTATGTAGACTGGAGTTCCACTTGCTTTTGCCTTCCAGGTTAAAGGCACATAGCACTATGCCTGACTGTAAATTTTATTTTTTGAATCATAGTGTATGTAGCTCAGGCTACCTTGGAATTCTGTATGTAGCTGAGGATGACTTTGAACTCTTGATCTTTTTTCTTCTACTTCCTAATACTGATATTATAGGTGTATACCTTCATGTCAGGTTCAGAAATGTGATTTAAGCCAGGCCATGGTGTTGCATGCCTTTAATCCCAGCACTTGGAAGGCAGAGGCAGGCAAATCTCTGTGAGGCCAGCCTGGTCTACAGAGTGAGTTCCAGGACAGGCTCCAAAGCTACAGAGAAATCCTGTCTTGAAAATAACAACAAAACAAACAAATAATACTACTTTATTTTAGGTGGGTTTTGCACATGACTCAGTTACTGGTATGTCTTCAGTAAATTTTTGTTTTTCTGATTTTATCTTTTGTTGTTGTTTGCTTGGTATTTTTGAGGCACAGACTATGTAGCCCTGGTCAGCTTAGAATATGATATGTAGACCAGGCTACTCTTGAAATCAGCTCTTCTGCTTCTACCTCCCCAGTGTTGTGACAACATGTGTGCCGCTGAAGGTCAACAGAATGTCAGTAATGAATAAATATACTGTCCAGTTAGGGAAGAGAACATTGCCTGTATTATAGATGTACCTTTATGCCCATGTGTTTGTACACGTGGCTGGGTATTGAATCTAGAAGTTAGTGCATGTTAGGTAAGTTCTCCTATCTTGAGAAGGTTTCATGAAGTTGCCCAGGCTTGCCTTGACTTGCATCTGTTGCACATGCAAGCCTTGCAATGTTGATCTTTCTGCTTCAGCCTCCCTAGTAGTTGGGATTAGTTTTCTGCCACTGTAGCTTCATATTTGTATCTACTTCCAAGGCGTAACCATCACTTCAACTTTAGTTCTGTGCTGCTTGTTTTTTTTTTTTTTTTTTTTTCTTAGTCGTTTCACTAAGTCTGTTGAATGCAATATATATTGCAGAAACTCAACACTGTATACCTTCTTTTACCTCATGCCTTTATAGGGTTCTTGTGCTTTGTATATGGTTAGGAGGACATTAGGATTGAGGTTTATTTTTAGTCTTCATGAATAGTGTTGCTTTGGCCATTTGTTTCTATTTGTATTTCTGCAGTAACCTAGGGGGTGGTTGAAGAATATGCCTGTCTTCACCTCTCATACATGATACCCAAATGTTCCTGCAGTATGCCCATTTACATTCATACTTTCATCAGTGGTTGATTACAGTTTGTGTTGCTCAGCATTTCTAACCACATTTGCTATGTCATATTTTAAGCAGATTGGTACTCATGTAGTGGTAGCTTGTGTTTTTTTTTTTTTTAATTATTTACAAGATAACTGAAGAAAAAACAATGAATACCTTTGCATGTTTTTTGTCAGATTTTTCTCTTTGGTTCAAGGCCTATTTAGGCATATTGTACTTTTTTCCTTTAGGTGGCCTGTCTGACTGATGTGAGTTGTAGAAACATTTTTTTTTTTTTTTTTTTTTGGTTTTTCGAGACAGGGTTTCTCTGTGGCTTTGGAGGCTGTCCTGGAACTAGCTCTTGTAGACCAGGCTGGTCTCGAACTCACAGAGATCCGCCTGCCTCTGCCTCCCAAGTGCTGGGATTAAAGGCGTGCGCCATCAACGCCCTGCGAGTTGTAGGAACATTTTATATAGAGTTTTTCATTCTGTGAATTATCTTTTCATTTTGTTACTGGTAGTTATTACTAATGCTAATTCAGGATATATTGCTTGTTATATTCTAATAACTGTGCTTATGTATATACCTGGAGAAGTAAAATATAAAATATTTTCTTTCTTATTACAGCAGAATGGCCAAAGACTATGACAGGTCTTCCTAGCACATCTGGGACAACTGCCAGTGTGGTTATCATACGGGGCATGAAGATGTATGTAGCTCATGTAGGTGACTCTGGGGTGGTCCTTGGAATTCAGGATGACCCAAAGGATGATTTTGTCAGAGCCGTGGAGGTGACACAAGATCATAAGCCAGAACTTCCCAAGGAAAGAGAAAGAATCGAAGGACTTGGTGGAAGGTAATCATTTGTTTTGTCTTATTTTGGTTTTGTTTAGTTAGCTGTGTACTTTCTGTCTTGTCTTTCTACTTCCCCCAGCACTCCCTTTTAATTGAGACAAGGTTTTGTTATATAGGCCAGCCTGACATTAACTCACTGTGTAGCACAGGCTGGTCTACAACTTGTGATCCTCTGCTTTAGTCTCCTCAATGCTGGGATTATACCCATATCCTTTCTTTCTTTCCCTCTTTATTTTATTTTTTGAAATAGAATCTTACATAGTGGAGCCTGACCTGGAACTTGTGATTTTCCTGAGTCACTGCTGACATATGACATTTATATTAATTAGATTAGCAGAACAGCTAATCTATGCCATGCGCTTTGCAGATACTGTTTTTACAGTTTACTTTATCATAATCCTGGATTTTTTTTTTTAAATACTCTCCTTTTTAAGTCTCTTGTGGCTTGTACATAAGTATAGTGAGATAAAACACCAAGTAACAGGAATGGCATTGTTTTCCATTTTTGCAGGTCTCTGCAGTGTTTAGTAGGTGGTAGCTAGGGTTATATCTTCTTTTACTCTGTCATAGAATGCTACCTTGGTTGCAGTAGCTGCTCTCTCTCTCTCCCTCTTTCTCTCTCTCTCACGCTCTCCTGTCTCTCCTCTCAAAACTTAATTTCCTTTGAGACAATGTGGACCAGGTTGGCCTCAAACTCAAAGGTCCTCCTACCTCTGCCTTCCAAGTACTGGGATTAAAAGTGTGTGCCACCAAGCCCAGGAGAGAGAAACTTTATTACCTGGGAAGTAGTTTTATTATCCATCAGCAACTACGAGGGTGTGTGCCTATTTGAGGCCATCTTGGGCCACATAGCAAGTTCCAATCTAGCCTGATCTACATAATAGAGATACTTTTTCAAAGATCAAAACAAATATTAACTATTCTTTCTCTGCCTATTCAGAACCCATTCCCTTTCCCGTGGCAACCACTGACCTGCTCACGGTCATAGTTGTGCTTTTTCCAGAATATTATACATTTAGAACTTGTAGAAGCCGCATACAAGATTTTGTAATACATGAATTCATCATTTAGCTACTTATTCCTGGGGTTCTGTAGCATAGCTAGTTATTGCTCTGCTGAAAACTACCTGTAGACACATGACCTTCTCATTATGATGAAAATGCGAGCTAAATGAAAAGATTAGCTAACCTTTTACACATGCTCAGAAAGCTTTGGCATTTCCTGAGGAATTGCCAGATCATATTTTGAGAAACACTTTGTTAATGTGCACATAGTTTTACTTTTTTAAATTTTAATTTTAAACTGGAATTTCAAAAATCTAAGCAATGAAGTAGAGACACAGGTTAAATTTTTTTCAGATGGCAGCTAGTAAACTAGTTGGACAATTACACAGATCTTTTTTTTTTTAATTTATTTTGTATATTTTTCTGCCTGTATGCCAGCAAAGGGTACCAGATCTCATTTAAGGTGGTTGTGAGCCACCACGGGTTGCTGGGAATTGAACTCAGGACCTCTGGAAGAACAGTCAGTGCTCTTAACCTCTGAGCCGTCTCTCCAGCCCCCAAATTACACAGATCTTATTGGCCTCTTATTTTGTGGAAAGATGGCCTTGAGTTTATTATCTCCTTGTACTTTTTCTGGTTAAGATAAATGTCAGCTCTGTAGTATGGTGTCATTACTTATTGTAAAATGACCCTTGGATGAAGCTTCTTTTGGCTAGAGACAATACTTTCTATTTGCAAATAACACCTGTGGCTTCCAACAAGTGTTTTCATTTTAACTTGTGTACAGACCAGGTAGTTAGGGTCTTCATTTTATTTCATGTGTATATTTTGATTGTATGCCACATATGTGCAGGTGACCATGGAGTCCAGAAGAGGACATTGGATCCCCTAGACCTGGAGTTAGAGGTGGTGTGAGCTAACAGTGAGGCTGCTGGGAACTGAACTTGGGTCCTCTGTAAGAGTAGTAAGTGCTCTTCAATGCTGAACCAGCACTCTAGTCCTGTAGTTAGAAGATGCGGATTCCTGGGACATCTGAAACTTCCCTGTGTTTGGTGTTGGGGCTGATGCCTGCTATTCCATTATTCTAGAGGGTAAAGCAGTATTGCCATGAGTTGGTGGCCAGCACAAGTTATGAACTAAATTTTAGACAGGCCTGAATTACTCAGTGAGACCTTGTCTCAAACAAATAAGCAGCCCCCCCCCCCACTCCCATCTAAAGTAGACTGTGTGGCCTTGTTTATTTAAAACTTAGCTATTAAGCCAAGCATGGTGGCATATGCCTGTAACCCCTGTATTTGGATAGAAGCAGGGAGACTGCTGCAGGTTGGAGGCCAGCCTTGTCTACAAAGCAAGTTCCTGACCAGCTAAGGCCACATAGCAAAACCCTGTGTCAAAAAAGCTCCTGAGTTGTCATTTCTGTGGCTAGATTCCTGGGAATCCTAAAGATTGCCTTCAAGGTTTCCTTTGTCCTTGAAATTGCTGTCTTGGATACTTTTATTATTTTTGTTCTATAACCTGCAGCCTTACATGAATCTGCTTTCAGGCTATTGTCTATTTAATTTTTTTGTTTGTTTGTTTTTGGCTTTTTGGAGACAGGGTTTCTCTTTGTAGACCTGGTTGGCCTCAAACTCACAGAAATCTGCCTGCCTCTGCCTCCTGAGTGCTAAGATCAAAGGCATGCACCACCACTGCCTGGCTTAGTTTATTTAATCTTATCAGAGATAGTTGTACATATACTTGGGTCTTTTTTATGTTTGTTTGTTTTGTCTTTCTAGTATTGCAATCTGTCCCCCCCCCCCCCCGTGTGTGTCTCTGTGTGTGTGTGTCTGTGTGTGTCTGTGTCTGTGTGTGTCTGTGTGTCAGTGTGTGTGTCAGTGTGTTTGTGTGTCTGTGCATAATGTTTCATGCATGCTAAGCAAGCACTCTACTACTGGGTTGTATCCCCAGTCCTTATTTTTTTAAATTTGATTTTTAATTATTCTTATTTTATTTACATTGATGTTTTCCTGCATGTGTATCTGTGTGAGGGTGTCAGATCTTGGAGTTACAGGTATTTGTGAGCTGCCAAGTGGTTGCTGGGAATTGAACCCAGTATATCTGGAAGAGGCTTGAACCTGGGTCTTCTGTAAGAGCAGCCAATGTTCTTAACCGCTGAGCCATTTCTTTAGCCTCAATAATTTTTGTTTATTTGTTTGCTTTTGTTTTTATTTATTTATTTGTTTTGAGACAAGGTCTCACTGTAGCCCTGCATGTCCTGGAACTTATGTAGATCAGGTTGGTCTCAATCTCACAAAAATCTATCTACCTCTGCTTACTGATTGTTGGGATCAAAGGCATGTGCCACCACACATGTCCCCCATAATCTTTTTAATTGAGGCATTATTTTTTGTCATTTCTGGAGCTCAGACCCAGGTTTTTGCAAATGTTAGGCAGATGCTCTGTCATTGAGTTGTGTCACTAGTTTTCCTCTGTTTTTTGTTTGTTTGTTTTGTTTTGTTTGTTTTTTTTCAAGACAGGGTTTCTCTGTGTAGCCCTGGCTGTCCTGGAACTCACAGAGATAGATCTGCCTGCCCTGCCTCCCAAGTGCTGTGATTAAAGGCATGTGCCATCATGCCCAGCATTGTCAATAATCTCTCTCTCTCTCTCTTTTTAAGATGTGTTTATTATGTATATAGTGTTGTGCCTGCATGTGTGCCTACACACCAGAAGGAGGGCACCAGATCTCATTATAGATGGTTGTGAGCCATAATGTGTTTGCTGGGAATTGAACTCTGGAGGTCTGGAAGAGCAGCTAATGCTCTCCAGCCTCACTAGTCTCTCTCTCTCTCTTTCTCTCTCTCTCTCTCTCTCTCTCTCTCTCTCTCTCTCTCTCTCTTTTTTTAAAGATTTTATTTATTTATTATGTATACAACATTCTGCTTCCATGTATATCTGCACACCAGATCTCATAACGGATGGTTGTGAGCCATCATGTGGTTGCTGGGAATTGAACTCAGGACCTCTGGAAGAGCAGTCAGTGCTCTTAACCTCTGAGCCATCTCTCCAGCCCCCCTCACTAGTCTCTTACTACACATTTTTAATATTTGTGGGCCTGATTCCTGATTCCTTTTTTTTTAAGAAAATACTTCTCAAGATTATATTTATTTGTTTTTAATAATTTATTTAACTTTTATGTGCATTGGTGTAAAGGTATCAGATCCCTGGAACTGGAATTATAGACATTTGTGAGCTGTCATATGGGTGCTGGGGATTGAACCTGGGTCCTCTGGAAGAGCAGCCAGTGCTCTTAACTGCTGAGCCACCTTTCCAGCCCCTATTTTGTTTTCTAACTTGAATTTTTAAATATATATATATATATATACACACACATACATATATATTTTTAATTTTTTAATAGCATTTTTAAAAAGTTTATGGTTTTTGCCTTCTCACTTAAAAATACCATCTGGACAGTTGGACACATGCTTTTTGCCATTTGGGAGCAGGTGTCTTTTTGCACAAATTGAGCCATTTTATGATAAGTTATTTCCTGTCTTCCCTCTGTCCCGACCTAGGCGGTTGGCCAGCATTCTTGTTTTTGCAGCCTTCTGTTGATGCACAGTCAGCTCTCTGCATGTCAGGCTGTTCTCTCTATTTGCCTTTTAATATAGAACAACATCGGGGCATTGCAGTAAAAGTAGTGCCTTAGAACATTGCTTTGGTTTTAATTTTTTTTTTTTCCCCGTAAAGAGTAGCATTATTTGTCTTGTTTCTCAGACACCCAAAGACCATGATATCCTTGCTAATGAAATTTCAAGACAACTTCTAGAATATTTGTATTGGAGACAGCTACTGGAATTGCTTCTGTCCAGAGACTCACCTTGTCAGTTGTAGTCTTCTAGAAAGAACATTTTGGCTTTAAGATGCCTTGAAGACAGAGTGTTGGCATCCATTCTCATTATATTTGTCTTGTTTCATGTACTTGTGAATGGTCAGTCCACTTCATTTCTTTCCCCATTTTGCTGGTCCCTCCCCTCAATTTTATTTGAAGATGGGTTCTCATTATGTTGTCCAAGTGCCCTCAGATGTCATGATCCTTCTGCCCAGTAGGTGGGATTACAGGCACACATACACCATCACACTACCCACACCACCACACCTCGGGAACTGGTTTATCTACCTGGTGTTTGAAATGATGATCTGTCACTTTGGCCTGGCCTGGCTGACTGGCCATTAAGCTCCAGGGATCCTCATGCTGTCAGCATCACCGTGCTTTGATTTTATTTGGCTCCTGAGGGTAGAACTCAAGTTTTCTTGGCAGACTCTTTATAGATTCAGCCATCTTTTTAGCCCCTCTATTGGCATTTTAATAAAATCAGAGAGGGCTGAGAGATGGCTTAGCTTTTAAGAGCACTGGCTGCTCTTCCAGAAGTCCTGAGTTCAATTCCCAGCATCCACATGGTGGCTCACAACCATCTTCAGTCATGCAGGTGTACATGCAGATAATCTTTTAAAAAATTTCTGAGAATTTTTGTTTGTATGTGCCAAAGAAACTATGTTTAATTTGAAATTAGTAAGTTTTCTTTCCTTTTCTTTTCTTTCTTTTTTTTTTTTTTTTGAGACAGGGTTTCTCTGTGTAGCTTAGGAGCCTATCCTGGCACTCGCTCTGGAGACCAGGCTGGCCTCAAACTCACAGAGATCCACCTGCCTCTGCCTCCTGAGTGCTGGGATTAAAGGCGTGCGCCATCAACGCCTGGCAGTACATTTTCTTTTAAGTAGATCTCATTCTGTCATACCAAGCACAGAATGAGCAACTATCTCTATTATACTTTGATTTTCCCTCCAAATAATTAACCATACTTAAAAATGTTGGCCAGGTGGTGGTGGCACATGCCTTTAATCCCAGCACTCGGGAGGCAGAGGCAGACAGATCACAGTGAGTTGAGTACAGCCTAATCTACAGAGCTAGTTCCAGGACAGGCTCCAAAGCCACAGAGAAACCCTGTCTTGGAAAAAGTTTTAGGTATCCTTTGGTGACTAATGATTTTTATTGTTTTTATGGCAAAATTGTAGGAGGATTTTCTTATTCTGTAACTCTCAGATATATATCTATAAAGCTGTTCTCTATTTTCCAGGGCTAGTTTCATACTTTGAAATATATAGGAATCTTTAGTCCAAGTAGGCGTAGTCTTTGCAACAACCTTCCAAGGGATTAGTCTGAGTCATCATCATGCCTGGCTCCTATTAATCTTCAAGTCAGAAACATTGCAGCTGATATACTTTTTGTTTCCCTCATCCCCAAGAAACTGCAAAACCCTTTAAATTTATCTTATGGAAATGCTTCCCATTCATCAAGTCTCTTTTTCACCTTCCCTGTTATTTGAGTCTTGTCATCCTGTGCTTTTCTTTATCTAGCTCTTCATTTTCATATTATTTGCAGTTGGTTCTGTTTTCCCTTCACTAGTCAAATTTCTTTCATGTAAGTCCTCCACTGTTTTGTTTGTCTTTTTATAGCAGGAACCTTGGCTTATTATATCTTTGTATTTGAAACATACATCATTTTATGGTAATGTAGTATCATTGTATTGATTCCTTACATATCAGTTTTGGTTATATTTTAATCATTTAGACTTCTTATGAACTCTGTCCACTTTTTAGTGTGATGAACAAGTCTGGAGTGAATCGTGTAGTTTGGAAAAGACCTCGGCTCTCTCACAGTGGACCTGTTAGAAGGAGTACAGTCATTGATCAGATTCCTTTTCTGGCTGTAGCAAGAGCACTGGGTAAGATGGATTTATTTTATTTATTTATTTGGTAAGATGGATTTATATTTGGTAAAATCTTGTTATATTTTCTGACTAAACAGTGGTAGTATAAAAGATGATATGGAGAACTGAGGTGTCTTACATGATAAGATTAGAGATAATGAAAGTATGAAAATACTTTAAATGTGTGGGAAGAGTCAAAATATATATTTCAGTACCAGTTGTTCTTTGTGTTTGAGGTCTTTCTAATTTTCATCTATACTTAGGGATAGTTAGAGATCTGTCTGTCAACACTCAAATACATATATACACAGATGCCTGTGTGGGCTTAATGCTATAATTAAAACTTTTTTAATATTCTTGCTTACTGCAGCCTTTAGTATTCTTAAACTTCAGTGTTTTTTGTTGGTTTTTTAGCTAAGTAAATTGTCCATTTCAAATAAAAATAATTTTTTTTGTACATGTTCTGGTTTTAGAATGAAGACTAGATTTTTTTTTTGTTTTGCCTTGCTTGTTTTATTTATTTTTGAACAGAATGAATATAGATTTATTAAGGAAAATGAGAGACAACTCCCAAGAGTAGGGGTGGCTCAAAGGGAAGAATATCCTTGTTTTGTTTTATTTTTGAGAAGATCTCACTATTTCAAAGGCTGGCCTGGTATCACTGTATGACCCTGTGTGGCCTTGTCCTCACAGTGATTCTCCTTCTTCAGCCTGTAAGGTGTGAGTCCCCACACATTGCTGAGACTAGAGAATTACAGCTAATGAATTGCTTTGCTTTGGCTATCCTACACAGGGATAATTTTTCTAAAAACAATTCTTGGGGCTGGAGAGATGGCCCAGCAGTTAAGAGCATTGACTGCTCTTTCAAAGTAGCTGGGTTCAATTCCCAGCACCCACATGGCAACTTACACCTGTCTGTAACTCTGTTTCCAGGGGGATCTGACACCCTCACACAGACGTACATGCAGGCAAAACACTAACACATGTAAAATTAAAGAAATTCTATGAGAAAATACCAATTTATTTCTGTGAGGTAGATCCCTGAGTACCCTGGTGTTAGGTGTTTTGATAGGCTTTGGAGGTGTAATGGAAATAGACAGACTGTTGTCAAGGAATAAAGCCATGTAGTTAGGGAGTTACAGTAGGCAATGAAGAAGTAAAGTAACTTTAGATTATGAAATACCTTGAAAGAAAGAAACAGTGCTGCAATAAAGAAGAATCCAGAAAGGAAAAAGTATTTTACACACTGTGACTGAAATGGCATGTTTAGGACTCCCTATTTTAGCTGCAACTTGAAAGTAGGAATGAAAGCCCAGTGGTGGTGGTACATACTTTTGATCCCAGCATTTGGGAGGCAGAGGCAGGGGGATCTCTCTGAGGTGGAGGCCAGCCTGGTCTACAAAGTGAGTTTCAGGACAGCCAAAGCTACACGAAGAAATGCTCAAACAACAACAACAACAATAAAAAACTAGGGAATGGGTGATTTTTGTGAAAAATATTTCAGGCATGGATGCTGACATGGGAAAAATTGTGCATTATATCAGGGATTGTCAAAGTGCTGGAATTGGGATGGGAATATGACTCAGTTCCTAGAGTACCTGCCTAGTACATGCAAAGCCCAAAGTTTATTGTTTTTTTTTTTTTTTTTTTTTTTTTTTTTTTGGTTTTTCGAGACAGGGTTTCTCTGTGTAGCTTTGGAGCCTATCCTGGCACTGGCTCTGGAGACCAGACTGGCCTCGAACTCACAGAGATCCGCCTGCCTCTGCCTCCTGAGTGCTGGGATTAAAGGGATGTGTTACTAACACCTGGCCAAAGCCCAAAGTTTGATCCCAGTACTGAATAAACTAGGTATAGTGGTGCATACGTGTAATCCCAGTACTTGGGAGGTAGAGACAGAGGATCAGAAGTTCAAGGTCATCTTCAGTTGCATTATTGATTCATGCCTATTGGCTTACAAGACAACCTGTCTCAAAAAGGAACAGAAAGGGTGGGTTGTGAATCATACCTATAATTCCACCATTCAGAAAGCAGAGGGAGGAGGATTCTTCAAGTTTGAGACTAGCCTGGTCAGTGAGTTCTTGGTAGTGAGATTTTGTTTCTCAAACCCAAAAATACTGGGCCAAAAAATGGTACAGTAAAGCTTAAGGTTAAAGGTGCGTTTTATCATGCCTGACAGCCTGACTTTGATTTCTGGGTCCCACATTGTTAGAGAGAGAGCTGCCTCCCTCAAGTTGTTTGTATGTGCATCTCGTGGCACGTGTACACCCACACACGTGTGTGTGCACACATACTTAAATAAATAAAATGGAAAAAATGTTTAAAAACAACTGAGAAATAGTTGACATACATATGGAAAAATACTCAACTTCACTAGCTGTAATCAAAACTATGCTGAGATCTCATCTTACTCCAGTCTGAATGATAGTCATGTAGAAAATATCAAATACAGATGAGGATGTCGACTAAACAAGTAGGGGAAAATGTCGAAAGTAATTGAATCTAGGCGATAAGTATTGTCGTCTTTGTCTTTTATTTTGTTTTTGGAGTCAGGGTTTCTTCTGTAATAGCTCTTGCTGCCCTGTAACTTGCTCTATAGACCAGGCTGGCCTCAAACTCAGAGATCCACCTGCCTCTGCCTCCTGTGTGTTGGGATTAAAGGTGTGTGCCACCACCACCTGCCTTTGTCTTTTTTAAAAACTTATTTTTGACAATTTTATCACTGTATATAATGTGTTTTGATCATACTCGTCCTCATTACCTCCTTTTGTTCTCATCTTCTTCCTGAAGTCTTTTTTTCACATCTGTGTATCTGAGTACATACACAGGTGTGTGGTCCACTGAGTTTAATTGGTATTGCTTGCATGAGCTTGGTAATCACTGCTTACTGGAGTGTGTACAACTTCCCAGCAGCTGTGTCACTGAGGAAAACATTTCCCATTCTGAGCAACCTTTAACTGCCAGTGGAGCCTCAGAGAGGGATGGTGTGTTGTATCCTATTTGATATTTGTAATTGTTTTGAGGCAGGGTCTCATTGTGTAGCCTAGTCTAGTCTCCACTTCATCATCATTTAGCTTCTAATTCTTGAGAATTGAGATTAGAAGTGTATTCTTCCACGCCCAGATACATCTGGGATATAGACTAGTTGTAGATTGCTTGCCTAACATGTCTAAGGCCCAAAGTTTGATCCCCCATACTTCATCCCACCACATAGGAGGTACATCTGTTATTCTTGAATAGTTTGTTGTTCTTTTCAGTGCTAGATTAAGCTTGGGGCCTTACATATACCAGACAAGTGTTGTCAATCACTGAATTATACCCATGGCTTTGAGCAGATAAACATTTAGTGCTGTGTGTATGAAGTACAGTAAGTACAAGATCTTTATTGTCATAGCCAAGGAACAGGGAAAAGGCACTCATCAATTAATCATTTCCATAGAGAACTGGGCTGTTAACTACTTATATCTCAGCTGTCCTTTGCATTAGGGAAGTGTAGGCAGGAGGTTGTCAGTTCAAGACCAGTCTGGGCTGGTCTTGATAATGAAATTTGGTCTCAAAAACAAGAAGAAACAAATAAAAACCTGAGGGAAAAGATTCACAGTAGTTGAACACTTCCCTGACTTGACATAGGTCTTGGGTTGATCCAGCACTAGAAGAGACATGAAGGCCGCCATGTACATATACATAGTTGTGGAGCCAACACCATCCCTCAACTGTGTGTGCTCGTGCCTGTGTAGGGGTGAGGGATTAAAGAGTAGGTGCACACATGCCACAGTGCTTTCAGGAGGTTAGAGAACATCTCCTGAGATTTTCTTCCATCATATGGATGTTGGGGATCAGGATGTAAGGCTTGGTGGCAGGTGCTTTTACTGCCCCCCCCCTTTTTTTTGGAACTCACTCTGTAGACCAGGCTGGCTTTGAACTCAGGAGATCTGCCAGCCTCTGCCTTTCGAGTGCTGGGATTAAAGGCTCGAGCCACCACCGTCTGGGTTCATTAACTCGTTTTTATGTTTTTCTTTTTCTTCTTTCTTTTCTTCTTCCTTCTACCTCTTCTTCAAGATAGGGTGTTGTATAGTAAAGGCTAACTTGAAGAATTGGCTGTGTAGGTAAGTTAGCCTAAAACTCTTGATTCTCTTGCCTCCACTTCACAAGTGCCGATATTATAATCGTTGACTATTCGCCATGACTGGTTTCAAGATTTATGCCATAACAGGGTTTTTTGATTATAGTTTTGAGATTGGATCACTGAAGCAGTATTGGCAACCTTCGTGGTAGGTCAGCCACAGGGTGGAGGCAGGCAGCCACAGAGTTGATGACAATTTGGGGGAAGTTGGTTGGTGGTCTGACATTTGCTGGTTTTGTGTGGACTTGCTAGCTTAGCTTAGCTTCCTTAGCAAGGAAGAGCTCCCTGGAACCAGAGGGACTGTTCCTGGTGTTCTTTCAGCACCCTCTACTGAGAGAAAAGGGGAAATGATCGCCCAGCAGGCAACCACCTGCCAATGCCGGAGGCTCCTCCTTTAAACTACAGAATGATATTCTGTGATGCAGTTAGGGAACTGGCTTAAGTATGAGTTGTGATGAGTTTAAAAATTCAGACTCTGGGATTTTTACTAGTGAATTTAAAGCTATTTGAAACCATCTCAAATACTTTCTAGATAACTCTCTTGAGAAGCCTGTCTTCTATGTGTTGGGTATATACTGTTATCTTTCTTGTCTTTTTATTTTTGTTTTTTGATTTTTCAAAACAAGGTTTTTCTGTATAGTCCTGGCTGTCCTGCAACTCACTCTTTAGATCAGGCTGGCCCTGAACTCAGAGTTCTGCCTGTCTCTGCCTCCTGAGTGCTGGGATTAAAGGTGTGTGCTAATATACCCAGCATGATATTGCCCTTTCTAGGTGCCTCTTCTGTAGTCTGCTTTAAAATTTCTTCTTTTTAAGAATTTTAGGTGTATGGGTATTTTTTTTTTCTTCACATGGTCTGTGAACCATGTATATGATCAGTGTCCTTAGAGGCCAGAAGAGAAGTTTCAGATTTCAGACTGGAGTTACTGATGGTTGTGAGCTGCCTTATGGATACAAGGAATTGAACTGTAGTCCTCTGTAAGAGCAGGCAATGTATTCTTAGCTACTAAGACATCTGTCCCATCCTCCTTTTTCTGTTTTCTTAATGCCCATTCTTAAAAAAAAAATACATGTATTGGTATATGTGTATGCGTGCCACAGCACACATGTGGAGGTCAGAGAGTCAGTTCTATCTATCCTTCCACTGTGTGGGTCCCAGGGATCAAACTCAGGTTGTCAGGCTTGGCAGTAGTCACCCTTAGCCATTGAACCATCTCGCTGACCTAGTGCCTCTTAAATCTGTATTATCCATATGAAATTGTTTTAATTAAGAAAAAAGCATTTCCTTGCGGGGGAGAAGTGGGCTAAGAAAAAGATAGCCATTTTAAAGCAAATAATTTATTTGGTTTTCGCTGTACAAATGGAATTACCCATGAATAATTTCCTCCTGTTCAATTCATCTGTATTTTTATTACCCTGATGGGCTGAGAAGGATCTCCAGCATAGTATTAGAAGAAAAGTGACAGTTAAGGCAGTTTTCTTTTTTGTTGCTGTTTAAAAGAGTTAAAAAATATATATTTGATTATTTACCTCTGATTCTGGGAATCAAACCCAGGTCTTTGCACATGCCCAGCAAACACTTTTTTTTTCTTGTAATAATTCATTTATCTTTATTTTATGTGCATTGGTGTGAAAGTGTCAAATCACCTGGAACCAGATTTATAGACAGTTGTAAGCTGCCATGTGAGTGCTGGGAATTGAACCTGGGTCCTCTGGAAGAGCAGCCATGCTCTTAACCACTGAGCTATCTCCCCAGCCCCAGCAAGCACTCTTATTTTTGATGTATATCCTTACCCTCATGGCATAGTCTTGATTTAAAATTTTTTCATTGATATAGAAATTGTACATGGTTCTGGGTTACAGAAAGTCAATTTTGTTTGTTTTGTTTTTTGAGACAGGGTTTCTCTGTGTAGCCTGGTTGTCTTAGAACTCACTCTGTAGACCAGGCTGGGCTTGAACTCACAGAGATCCACCTGCCTCTGCCTCCCAAGTGCTGGGATTAAAGGTGTGCGCCACCACTGGCAGTCTAAGGCCATCTTTATTTAAGTATATCTTACTTTGAGCAAGTTGTCTCCCATGCCCTCTTATCTGCAGTCTTCACTCTCCCTCTCCCATTAGTCCCCATTGTTTACCCTAGACAGTTTTATTTCTAATTTTATCTATAAGTACATGATTTTTTATATCTGCTTAAAATCTAGGAGCCACAGATGAGAGAAAATGTGGTCTATTCTGAGACTGCTTAGTTCATCCTGAACTTTTCGTTAGCAGTCCTTTAAGGTTAAGGAAGAAGGTATTTGCTGCAAATCCCCATGCTAGTTCTTTAGCATGTTGAGGGAGTTGTCCCTAGTATGTTTGCATGGGTTTTGAATATTGGCAGTGCTGTTCTGCACCTATGGGAATAGGCCTGGGGATTCTGCTGATGTGACACTCTTACCTTGAAAGTAATAATTACTGCGTCTTTTGCTTCCTATGCCCAGGTGACCTGTGGAGCTATGATTTCTTCAGTGGTGAGTTTGTGGTGTCACCTGAACCAGACACAAGTGTCCACACTCTTGACCCCCAGAAGCACAAGTACATTATCCTGGGAAGTGATGGACTTTGGAATATGATTCCACCTCAAGATGCCATTTCCATGTGCCAAGACCAAGAGGAGAAAAAATACTTAATGGTGAGAAGGGACTCTGGTTTGATACTGTCTAAAGTGTTTGGCTTATGTTGTCCATGGTCGTGAGTTTAGCTAAGAATGTTCATCTTATGTCTCATCTTTGTTCTCAACAAACCACCCCTTAACCATTTCTAGTCACTGTCCTCCTTTTCTCATATGCCTTCCAATCACTGGGCTTCTTGGTTCTTATATACTTGCCTACTTTGGATATTTCTTATAAGTACAATCGTATTACAGGGCCTTTTAAATCTAGTTTTACTTAGTATAACATGCAAAGTGGAGTTTGTTCTCTGGCATTGAGGATTGAATTCATAGTTTAGCAGATGCTGAGCAAGTGCATTAGCCCTGAGCTGCACCTCCAGGCTTTTTAAAAAACTTTACTAAGATAGGTTCTCTTCTAAATTGATTAGGTTGACCTAAAATTTATGTCTCATTTTGGGGTTAATCCTCCTCCTTACCTACCTGATAGTTGAGATTACATGCCTGTACCACCATGCCTCAGGTTCAATCCTCTGCACCTAATCTAGAAAACAAATGGACTGTATAAATATCAATCTCATCAAATGTGAGTTTGGTAAAGCTAAGAGTTGTCGAAATGCATTTTTATTACCCAGAAACTTAGTGTATTATTACAGTTAGTGGTTACCTGATAACAAAGATGAGATAACTTGTGGGGTGGTGGTGGCACACACTTTTATTCCAGCACTCGGGAGGCAGAGGAGAAGCAGCTGGCCTGGCAGACATAGTGAGTTCCGGGACAGCCAGAGCTATACAGGGAGACCCTGTCTCAAAAAAAAAAAAAAGCTTTTGTGGAATTATTTTTCTCCATGGTGCTTTGCTGGGAAGTAAAGATGTGCTGAAAAAGTGAAAGGCAAAGGAATGCTTCACAGTGAGTCCTCCCGATGGCTGGTGTTGTCCCGAAGAGTTCAGGAACGCAGGAATTAGCAGTGAATACTGACACTGCCCAGATAGTTTAGACTCATACTTTCCACCTTTGGTTTGGTTGGGTTTTTTGAGACAGGCTCTCACGTAGCCCAGTCTGGTTTCAGACTCAGGCACCCGAGGCTGGCCTTGCACTCCAGATCCTCCTGCCTTCACGAGTGTAGGATTCCAGGTGTGCACCATCATGCCTGTCTCCCCTTTTTCCATCACTAAAATTAGAATCCTTTTTCTAAATGGTATAGTAATTTAATAGGCAGTGACTTTTCTTTTATGGTATATAAAGTTTTTATAGCTCAAAGCTCATGATACTCCATATTAAAAGCACTTCTGGGGACTGGAGAGATGGGCTCACAGGTTAAAAGCACTGACTGCTCTTCCAGAGATCCTGAGTTCAGTTCTCAGCAACCACATGGTGGCTCACAATCATCCGTTATGAGATCTGGTGCCCTCTTCTGGTGTGCAGATATACATGGAAGCAGAATGTTGTATACATAATAAATAAATTCTTCAAAAAGAAAAGAAAAACATCATGCTATTCTTGGTGTAAAAAAAAAAAAAAAAAAAAAGAAAGCACTTCTGACTGTAGTGGTGAACATCTATAAACATGGTAACTGGGTTGTAAGGCAGGAAGACAAAGAGTTCCAGGCCAGCCTGGGCCACACAGTGAACTCTAGGATATTCTGACTCTTTTGTGTGTTACCAGTGTGGGTCCGTGTTCTAGGGCACCAATGATCTTCCTACTGTTTCCTGAGTAGCTGGCACTACTGGTACATGTCACCATGGCGAGCTCAGAAGCTCTTTTTTTTTTTTTTTTTTTTTTTGGTGTTTTCAGACAGGGTTTCTCTGTGTAGCTTTGGAGCCTATCTTGGTACTGGAGACCAGGCTGGCCTTGACTCACAGAGATCCACCTGCCTCTGCCTCTGCCCCCGCCTCTGGAGTGCTGGAATTAAAGGTGTGTGCCACCAACACCCGGTCAGAAGCTCTTCTTTTAGGAAGAAATTGGCCCCTGCAGCCTTTTTCTACCATGCCTAATTGTCTTATTTGTTAATTATATTTATAATATTTACTTCCTTTTAAAGATTACTTCTCAGCCAGGTGGTGTCGGCACATGCCTTTAATCCCAGCACTTGGTAGGCAGAGGCAGGTGGATCTCTGTGAGTTCAAGCCCAGCCTGGTCTACAAGAGCTAGTTCCAATAGCTAGGACTACACAGAGAACTACACAGAGAAACCCTTTTTTGAAAAAACAAAAACAAATGAACAAAAAAAAAAAAAAAAAAAAAGATGACCTTTCTGTAACTTTTCTAAAGTTAGAGAAGACCAAACTTTTTGATTGAAGAGATAAAGATACATGAATGAACACTTGTTGCTGTTTGTTTTGAGGTAGGTCTTCCTTATATCGCAGCCTGGTAGTGGTCCTCTTCTTCAGCCTTTTCAGTGCTGAAATTAGAGGTTTGTACCATCACACCTGGCACATCTGTGTCAAATTTAACCACAAGATAAGATTATATTTTATTCTGTTATTTTTTTATTTTTGAGGCTGAGTCTCTATTGCTCTGGCTGTCTTGGAACTTACAGGCTGGCCTCAAACTCTCAGAGATCTGCCTTTCTGTGTCTTGAAGTGCTGGGAATAAAGACGTGCGCTAACATGGCCTGCCAACCTTATTTTAGTTTTTAAATTTACAGATGCATTATTTTAGCCTGATTATAGAGATTAAGAATTGAATTTTGCCCAGTGTTGGTGGTGCACACCTTTGATCCCAGCACTTAGGAGGCAGAGGCAGGTGGATCTCTGTGAGTTCGAAGCCAGCTTGGTCTGCAGAGCGAGTTCTAGACAGCCTCCAAAGCCACAGAGAAACCCTGTCTTGAAAAAAAAACAAACAAAAGAATTGAATTATTTACTCATTCAGTTATACTTAGCATTTTTTAAATAAAAATATTTTTAATGTTTTTGTTTCATTGTGTTTCCGAATATGGTTGTGCATTTGTGTTGGTCAGAGTGCAGTCTGAAGGGGACCTGCTCCCTACTACCATGTGGGTCTAGGAGACTGACCTGGTGAAATTGAGTCATTAGGCTTGGTGACAGACTAGATCCACCCAGGCTTTTAATTTGATACATATGTATTGGTAAGTAAATGAGAGTTAATGGTCTTCCTTCTCCTTGTTCTTTTAAATATAGGGTGAGCATGGACAATCCTGTGCCAAAATGCTTGTGAACCGAGCCCTTGGCCGCTGGAGGCAGCGTATGCTCCGCGCAGATAACACGAGTGCCATTGTAATCTGCATCTCTCCAGGAGCAGACAATCAGGGGAACTTCACCAATGAAGATGAGCTCTTTCTGAACCTGACTGAGAGCCCTACTTACAACAGCCAAGAAACCTGTGTGATGACTCCTTCCCCAAGTTCTACACCTCCAGTCAAGGTATTCAGTGCTACAGGGTGTGTGTGTCTGTGTGTGTGTGTGTGTGTGTGTGTGTGTGTGTGTTCGCGCGTGCGTGCAAATTTGTAGTCTCCAGAGTCAACCTTGTGTTTTTCCTTAGATGCTGTTTAGTTTTCTGAGATGAGGTCTCATTGGAACCTGGAGCTCAACCAAGTAGTTTAGACTGACTGGTCAGCAAGTTTCAGGCTTTCGGTAAATCCCAGCCTGCAATTACAACTGTGTGCCATCATCCCTAGTTTTTTACAAGGGTTCTGAGGATCAAACTCAGGTCCTAATACTTACATAGGAAACACTTTACTCCCTGGGAGTTCTTCAGACCATTCTACAGTTTGAAAGTTATGTTAGTATTACATAAAATTTATGCTTAGAGTGTTTATTTTATTTTGAGTGTGTGCTTACTTTTCTATTGCTGATTAGACACCATGACCAAGACAACTTCTTTTTTTTTTTTTTTTTTTAGAAAAAGACTTATTTATTTATTATGGATACAATGTTCTGCCTGCATGTATCTCTGCAGGCCAGCAGAGGGCACCAGATCTCATTAAGGATGGTTGTGAGCCACCATGTGGTTGCTGGGAATTGAATTCAGGACCTCTGGAAGAGTAGCCAGTGCTCTTAACCTCTGAGCCATCTCTCTAGTCCCCCAAGACAACTTATAAAAGAAAGTGCTTAATTTGGGTTATGGATTTAGAGGATTAGAGTCCATGATGGTAGAGTGAAAGAACAGCTAAAAGCTCATTTTAATTTTTTAAGATTATTTCATTGAATGTATGTCTGGTGGCCTCAGAGGTTCTATAGAAGAAAACATTGAATTCCTTGGAGCTGGAAATATGGACAGTTGTGAGCTGCACTGTGGGTTTTGGGAATTTAACCTGGGTCTTCTGCAAAAGTAAGTTTTTTGTTTGTTTGTTTGTTTTCTTTGTTTTTTTCTTCGAGACAGGGTTTCTCTTGTTTTGGAGCCTGTCCTGGAACTCTCTCCGTAGACCAGGCTGGCCTTGAACTCACAGAGATACACCTGCCTCTGTCTCCCGAGTGCTGGGATTAAAGGCATGTGCCACCAAGGCCTGGCCCCAAATGCAAGTACTCTTAACTGCTGAGCCATTTGTCAGCCCTGAGAACTCACATCTTGATCCACGAAGAGGAGAGAGAGATATGAGAGAGAGTGGGGGGGGGTGGGGGGAGTACTGGGGGTCTCTCAAATCTTTTGAAACCTCAAAATCTGCCCTCAGTGACACACATTCCCCAGCAAGAGCATACTTCCCAAACAGTTCTACCAGTTGGAGACCAAGTATTCATTTGTTATATTTTGTTTTTTGAGACTGGGTTTCTCTGTGTCCTAGCTGTACTGGAACTCAATCTGTAGACCAGGCTGGCCTCGAACTCACAGAGGTCTGTCTGAGTCTGCTTCCAAAGGCCTGGGATTAAAGATATGAGCTACCACCTGGCTGTTTGTTTTTGAGACAAGGTCTCATGTATATATAGCCCATGGTGATCTCAGACTGGCTGTGTAGCTGAAGATGACCTTCAGATCCTGGTCCTCTTGCCTTGATCTCCCAAGTGCTTACATTTATCTACAATCATACCTGGTTAACTAAAACAGAACTTCAGATTTGAAGTAAGTTAAAAAAAATGATGGATCTTTGCTATATAATTGATTTCTTGGAAGAATTCCTTTCCCTCTGCCCAGATATGTAGCCAGGTCCTTGTAAATGCTGGGCACATTGTCACTAAACCATATCCTTGGTTCTTTAGAGAGCTGTCTTCATAAAGGACTAATTTGAAGTCAACTGTGTGTGAGTGTGTGTGTGTGTGTGTTTGTATCTTAATAGAAAAATGTTTGTGGACGATGATAAATGTTAACATGTAAAATTTATTGATCCCTTTTATGAACCTATGGACATTTGTAAAACTTTTGTAAATATGTGAGGCACTTAGATGCTTAATTGTTCATTTAAACCTATAATCCAGAGCTATCTTGATATGATCCATGTTATCAATAACAACACTGAGATTAAATATTTTGAGCAAAGTCATATAGAATCAAGATTGAACTGGTCCTTAGGATATTGGACCTTAGGCTTGCCTTTTTAAATTATCATGGGTAAGAAACAGTAATGTCTTATTTTAGTTGTTTGATTCATTATTTCAGGCCTCCAACCCAATCCTCCTACCTTTGTGCTTGGTTACAGGAGTATGCCACCATGCCTGACTATTCTTATTTTTTAGTGAAAATTAAAATGGAATGAGTTTAAGATGTGCTGAGCCAGAGCTAGAGAGAGATGGCTCAGTGATAAAGAGTGTTTAACTGCTGCTCACTTAGGGGCTTGAGTTTGATTTCCAACACCCATACCAGGCTGCTCAAAACCACATGTGACTCCAGCTCCAGTGGACCTGACACCTTGTTCTGGCCTCCTGTGTATCCACACCCATACATAAAAAGAAGTTAAGTCTTTTAATAAAAAGTATGCTGAGGAGCAAAGTTAAATGAGTACAATCTTTCTGTTTATTGACTTACTTAGAACTCAGTTTACCTGGCTTTGTGAGAGTTTATTTTTTAGGAGGTTGTCCACTAAAGTGGGAAATAAAGCAGCATGCTACGTCACCTATTAAGCAAATATAAAAAGTGTCAATGAGCTTTTTTAAAAATAGACTCTCTGTAGCCCAGGCTGGCCTTGAACTCCTGCTTCTCCTGATTCCCCCTCCCACATGTTGGGATTTCAGCCATGCTCTATCACACAGGCTTTAGAAGCACTTTTAATTTAGGTATTGTGGTCCTGCAAGTCAGTATCTGGGAGTTTATTATTACTGTTTTGCTACCTCTTCACACTTTAAGGTGAAGCATAGTATTTTATTACTAATTGACAATAATTTTTTGGGGGGTCTTATTTGCTTGCTTTTTTCACTAGGATAGAGTTGGGGTCTAGTGGATGCTACACAAGCACTCTACTGCTAAGTTATATTCCAGTTCATTGCTTTGGGATGGCCTTGAACTTAACGTATAGCCTAGGCTTACCTTGAACTTGCGGTTCTCCTGTCTTAGCCTCCTGAATAGCTATGTTTACAGGCTTGCTTTATAGTTTCAGCTAACTTACAACTTAGAAGTGAATTTTTTCTCATGTGTTAGGCATCAAACTCAGGGAAGCATTTTGCCACAGAGTTGCCATACTTATCCCTTACACTAATTTTCTTTTCTTTTTGTTTTTTGAGACAGGGTTTCTCTGGATAGCTCTGGCTTTCTGGACTTGCTTTGTAGACCAGCTGTCCTTGACCTCACAGAGATCTGTCTGCCTCTGTCTCCCAAATACTGTGATTAAACTCATACATCATCGTGCCCATCTTCTTTTTAAATTTATTGCTGTGTGGGTTGTGTGTGCCACAGTATGCATGTGGCAGTCAGAGGACAACTTTGTGGATTTGTCTTTCTCCTCTTGCTTTTGTGTGGGTTCTGGGGATTGAACTAAGTTTGCCAGGCTTATGTTGCAAGCATCTTTTGCCTTACATACTGAATCATCTCACCCGTTCATAGTACTGAAAAAAATAAAAAATTTTGTTTGTTTGATGTTAAGTTTTTGAAATAGGGCCTTCTGTATCACAGGCTGCCTTCAGACTCTATGTACTTGAAGCTGGCCGTGAACTTCTGATTGTTTTTTCTTCATCTCCCAAGTGTGTTGGCATTGCAGGTGTGCAATTGCACACTTGGCTTGCTTAAAAGAAATTTCATGTTTCTTTCCAAGGCAGGCATGGTTGTAGGTGCCTCTCTGACAGCATGGGTAGAAGGATCATAGGTTCAAGGAAGGTTATATTAGTTTCTTGTTCCCTAACAACTCATGTAGTGATTCCTGCTATAATTCCAGAACCTGAACGAGTGGGGAGGTTTAGACATGAGGATCACTGCAAGTCTAAAATGAGCTTGGGCTACAGGGTGAGATACTGTCACAACAAAAATTTCTTAGCAAGTGATTTCTTGGAGTGTCTTGGGTAATATTAGCAAGACCCTCTCTTGGAAAGGAAAAGGAGGGACTAGAGAGATATCTCAGTGGATAAAATACTTGATGTGCAAGCATGACTTGCTCAAGATGATTTGTATGCGCATCCCCAGAATCCGTGTGAGAGGTGGGCATATCATGAGAACATTTGTAATCCCAGCACCTCTATGGGAAGATGGAATGTAGAGAAAGGAGAATCTCTGGATGCTCATGAGCCTGCCAGCCTGGCACACACAACAGAAAAGAAAACAAAGTGCTCTTGTCTTTTCAGACAAGGTAGAAGTCTAGGACCAACACCCAAGGTTATCCTCTGACCTCTCCTTGTGCCATGACACACAAGCACCTGTAGTCACACACAGAAATGTACACACATATACTGCATATACGAATATATACACGGAAACCTGGCAAGGTGTCATGCACATGTAACTCTAGTGCCTGGCTGCCATTCATGACCTGTTTTCTCAGCTTATGTCTGCTGTCTAATGTCTGTCAGATGGGTAAATTATTGTCTGTCTGAGTTTCTATTATGACATAATAACGTTAATTTTGTATTTCACATTTCCTACATGGGTAATAGTCACAAATTAGAATTTAGGAAGGAAACATTTTTATAAGGAAAACTCTAGAAAATTTTCACTCATTATACTGAGTCCCTCTGTCACCAATGTTCAACCTAACTAGTTTTAACAAGGTTTTGTCAGGAGGCCATTTAGAGGACTGGGGATGTAGCTGAGTTGGCAGAGAGCTTGCCTACCTTGCATGAAGCTTGATTCCTTGTGCTAAATAAATCTGAGTGTTGGCCTGTTCCTATAATCTAGCACTAGGTAGTAGAAGCAGAAGAATCAGAAGTTCAAGGTCCTCCATAGTTATATAGCAAGTTCAACACCAGCCTGGATTACACGACACACTGTCCTCAGTTTTTTCTGAAAAAGGCCATTTAGGGCCGTGGACATAGCTTGGTTGATGATAGTGCTTGCTGCCTAAGTTCAGCCCTGGGACCTGCCCAGTAGAAGCAGAGAACACTTGTAACTTGTCCTCTGACTTCTGCATATGCATAATTGTCGCGCTTGTGCTCACACACATACATTTTTGAAAAGTGTAGTTGACAAAAATTTTAATTACATTTTATGTGTACATATGTGTTTATACATATATATGCCATGGCAGTGTGCATGTATGGAGATAGGTTTTCTCCTTCTACCATGTGGGTACAGGGGAATTTAACTCAGGTTTCCAGGCTTGGCACCAAGTGCCTTAACCTGCTGAGCCATCTCACTGGCCCATTAAAATTTAATTTTTAAAAACATAATTTAGACTTCGAAGTTTACTTGTACATATATTATATTTTATGTATTATTAGAATATTGTAAGCCTTTAGGTATTTAATGCAGTGAATAGGAATTTGCTTTTTTACCCTAATTATGCCATTTTATGTTAAAATTGAAAATGGTTTATGTAGGTAGGTAGGCATTATTTAATTTACCAGAAAGTTGGGATGATGTAATTGGCTTGTCAAATTTTTCATGGGCTTATGGGGGAAAAAAAAAAGGATTTTATGTAAAATAATTCAAGTTATTTCTTCAATAGTTTTTTTTTTTATTACTGCACATAAAATGAAAGTATAGCATATTTGGACTGGCAGTGGTGGCATACAACTTTAATCTCAGCACTGGAGAGATAGAAGCAGGCATATCTTTGAGTTCAAGGCCATCCTGGTGTACAGAGTGAGATTTAGGACAGCCAGGGCTACAAAGAGAAACCCTGTCTTATTAAATAAGGAAATGAGGAAGGAAAGAAAGAATATGGAGTTTGGATAAAGAAAATATCAATAGCAGTAATTTTGCTCTTTTCTGCATCTGGCACAGTGTGAACAGCTTGGCTATTTTAAGAGGTCTGTTTTGAGGCTTTGAAGTATCCTATTTGGTCCCGGCCGTAGTTGAGATGTACCTGTAAGCAGGAGTCTTCTCTATCTGTTGTGATGAAGGTGGGGCTCTTCTTTTGTTGCCTTTGTATTGATTGCCTTGCAACACTCCTCCCCTCCAACCTGGTGCAGTAAATATATGGTGAAGGAAGTGAGTGCATTCTACGGTTTTATTTATTTTTCCTTTTCTTTTTCTAGTCACTGGAAGAAGATCCTTGGCCAAGGCTCAACGCTAAGGACCATATACCTGCCCTTGTTCGTAGTAATGCCTTCTCAGAGAAGTTTTTGGAGGTCCCAGCTGAGATAGCTCGAGGGAGTATCCAGACTGTAGTGATGACCTCAAAAGATTCAGAGGTACTTGAAGAAAATTGTCCCAAAGCCCTGACTTTAAGGATTCATGATTCTTTGACTAATACCCTGTCAGTTGGTCTTGTGCCGACTAACTCAACAAATACTATCATGGACCAAAAAAATTTAAAGATGTCAACTCCAGGTCAGATGAAAGCTCAAGAAGTTGAAAGAACCCCTCCTGCCAATTTTAAAAGGACATTAGAAGAATCCAACTCTGGCCCCCTTATGAAGAAGCACCGACGAAATGGCTTAAGTAGAAGTAGTGGGGCCCAGGCTTCGAGTCTCCCTGCAGCATCCCAGCGCAGACACTCGGTCAAACTGACCATGCGGCGTAGACTCAGGGGACAGAAGAAGATTGGAAATCCTCTTCTACAGCAGCACCGGAAAACTGTGTGTGTGTGCTGAGATGGGCCTGAGAAGTGGGCTCTTCCTATCTAGGATGCGAGGGCTTTTTAAACTTGGTGCAGAAGTTGAACTTTTTTTAAGGGGACAAAATAAAGTGTATACAGTTTGACTTTTTGGAATTTAACAGTTTTATCCTGGCCTTGTACTTGCCTGTATTATAAATGTGAATTTTGTAGATGTAGGGAATTAAGTTGCTGTAAAATGTGTGTAAATTTGTATCCTTTACACAAATTCAGTCTCTTACTCTGACACAGTAATTGTGACAACAGGGCTAATGTTGAAGAAAAATCAGAAGACTCTGTAAGATTTTAAACGTGTTTAAACTTTTTAAAATGCTTATTATACACTTGTATACAACACTTGTGAAGAACACACAACTTTTTAAAGAAAATTAGTAAGCAAACTGGAAAAGTGATGTATTTTCATAGTGATCTGTGCTCCACTTAATGTTTCTTAGGGACCATTAGTGTCTTTTAAAAGTATTTTATTTCTCATTTCATAATCTATAACTAAACATTTCATAGGAAAAGCATTGAGCCATGCTAACGTAGCTGATTTTAGTCTCCTTGTCCCACTTAGACTATGCAGTATCTCTTAACTTCAGTAGCATTTTTCTAGAACAGTACATCTGATATGCTTACTGAAATTTCTGGCATAGAAGGAGGTGTGTTTGCCTCATACACCATCCCAGATCAGTGGCATTAGAATATATAGTTACCCTCTTTTAGTGTTTGCTTAAAATACGTGAAGTTTTTCTCGCTATTTCAATAACAGATGGTGCTGCTAATTCCCAACATTTCCTAAATTATTTTATATCATACAGTTTTCATTGATTATTCGAGTATGTCCATTTAATAAATCAGTGAACTGTTGCTCTTTATGTTGCTGGTGTTTTGTTGGTGACTTTTTTTTCTTTCAAGATGGGGCTTCTTTGTGTAGCTTTGGCTGTCCTGGAACTAGCTCTGTAGACCAGGCTGGCCTCGAACTCACAGAGATCCACCTGCCTCTGCCTCCTAAGTGCTAGGACTAAAGGTGTGTGACACTACTACCTGGCTTGTTGGTGACTCTTTATGGTAGGTACTAACAGTTGTGTACATATAATACTCATTGTTTTATACTCTGAGTTCTTATTTTAATATAGATCACATAGAAACAAACTGAATATCTAACAGTATAATTCAGTTATAGCTTGTAAGTGTTCAATAAAACTCTGGCCCCTTTCTTTGGTAATACAATAAAACCTAAAGGAAAATACTAAAGTGCCCAGAGTATATAAATGTGTTATATGTGTAATTGTATTCTTTTTATTTTATTTAATTTTTTTTGTTTTTTTTCGAGACAGGGTTTCTCTGTATAGCTTTGGAGCCTATCCTGGCACTCGCTCTGGAGACCAGGCTGGCCTTGAACTCACAGAGATCCGCCTGCCTCTGCTTCCTGAGTGCTGGGATTAAAGGCGTGCGCCACCAACGCCTGGCCTGTATTCTTTTTAAAATATTTTTTATTTATTGTAATTGTATTCTTAAACTGTTAATTTGGAACAAGAAGCCTCATTGAGGGTTGGTGATGTGGCTGACCTGATAGAGTGCTTGCCTCACACATATGAAGTCCTGGGTTTGACCCCAGAAATGCTTAAACCAGGTATTTTGGCATATGCCTGTAATCCTTGCAGGAGGAGGAGGATCAGGGATTGAAAGTCATCCTCAGCTACAAAGTTTTAGGCCAACCTGAGATACACGAGACTGTCTTAAAACAATAATGCATAAAAAAAAAAAACCAGAGATAAATGTGAGTCAGGAATTATGACCAGGAAAGGTAAAAGGATCAAGGGTTTAATGTCATTGAGTGTTTGCTTACCAGGTGCAAGGCCCTGTATTTTAAAAACACGATTATGATAATTTTGCCTTCATATAAGTATGTACACCATGTAGTGCTCATAGAGGCCAGAAGAGTGTCAGATTTCCTAGAGGCCAGAAGGGTGTGTCAGATTTCCTGGAACTGGAGTTACAAGTTGTGAGACACCATGTGAGTGCTGGGAACTAAATCAAAGTCCTCTGGAAGAGCAGCCAGTGCTCTTAACTGCTGAGCCATTTCTTCAGCCACAAGGCTCTGCATTTGATACTAACTCTAGCAAAACGAAGGTTGACTTTGATATGCTGTTTATTACATTAGGATACTACCTTGTGGGGTAGTACTGTTGAAATACTGAAAACTTTTAGGAGATGGGCCCCATGGGATGTCGTTGGGAATGCTTTTAAATGGAGTTATAGGACCATCTTGATATTAACATGCTAATTGTATACATTAGTTGGTCTCACTGACATGTCTCTTCATTCATGTACTCAGCACTGTTTAGGTCTACTTTTCGCCTCCAACTAACCAATCCTGAATAGTTCCTGAGTTAATTTCTTTTGGTTGTATGAACTTGGATCTGTAGGTTTGTATTCTTTACCAGATTCAGGAATCTTTTAGCTGTTACCAACTTTTTCTAGCACCGCATACTTGTGTTTTAATTTCACTGCACTTTTCTTTGATATTGCATTATATTCTTCCAGTTCTAAAAATTTCATTTGTTTTTCGGTCATTTACTCTTTTTTTTTTTTTTTTTTTTTTTTTGAGACCGTTATGGTATGTAGGCCAGACTAACTTGTTACCAACTTACCTCAGACTCTGGCACCCTGGATTCTAGGCATGCACTACCACAACAGGTGGGGACTTTAGGTTTTTGATCTGTAGTCATTTGAAAGGTTATCTAACATGATAATCTGAAACATGCTCAGCTAGTAATTTATTAAAATAATACGTGGTAATAATCAGAACAAAGACCTACTTCTCTTCCACTCAAAATGAACTTCATAGTTGAGGTTAAGAGAAATGTATGGACATAGCGTAATGCTTGCCTGTAGTGTTAGCATCTGGGGGGTGAGACAAGAGATTGGGAGTTCAAGTTCATCCTCAGCTATTTTAGCGAAGTCATCAGTCTCACTGGGACCAACCAAAGTCAGGTGCTGTATCACAGAACAATGCTAATGAGAGTGAGTATACTGCTACTTATCGACATCTCAGACTGGTGATGAAAACAAATACCAAAGTAAGTGAATTATGAGTGTCTAGTCTGGGTTTTTCCTTTTTTTTTCCTTTCTTCTATTTTTTGAGGCAGTGCCTTACCAGATAGCACAGACTGGCTTCATATGCATTATGTAGCCTAATGTGGCGTCAGATTTCAGTTGTGCCTCAACCTCCTGAGCCCAGTGAGCCTCTAAGGCTAATCAATAATGTTTAATGAGAGTCTTATGTGGCCCAGTCTGGCCTCCAACTTGCACAACCCAGGGTTCAACCACTAGCCTATCCACCACTAGCTGCCTACTCTGTAACTGTTCCCAGCTCTGGCTGTTTACCTATCCCCAATTCCCCTCCACCTGTAGAACTTTCCAACCACCCTCTCCCTTACCAGGTTCACACATACTCGCACATTCCCTTAAGAATTATAGGGGAGACTTGTGGACTGGAGAGATGGCTCAGTGGCTAAGAACACTGGCTCCTCTTCCTGAGGTCCTGGGTTCAATTCTCATATTGAGAATTGACCCATATTGGCAGGTCACAACTCTAAGATCTGACAGCCTCGCAGAGACATACATGCAGGCAAAACACCAATGCACATAAATAAAAAATGAAAAGAATTATAGGGGAGACTTGGGAACAACTAAAAAAAATGATAGTCTTCATCTTGAAAACATCCTTTTCAAGGTGGCCATTGGGGACCTTGGCACCATCTAAGTTCATGTCCTCTTCATATCTGCTGGGAGCATGTGCATATAATCACACACACACACACACACACACACACTCTTTGTGGTTTTTCGAGACAGGGTTTCTCTGTATTAATTTGGAGCCTGTCCTGGAACTCGCTCTGTAGACCAGGCTGGCTTCGAACTCAGAGATCCACCTGCCTCTGCCTCCCGAGTGCTAGGATTAAAGGTGTGTATGTATTTAATGTCTTGTGTAGAATAGGCTGCCTCGAACCCCTATGTAGTGAGGGATGGCCTTGAACATCTGATTCCCTTGCCTTTTCCTTCTAAGTATGATGACAGAAGAGATCTTTAAAATTTCTTTTAAATCACTACTTATTGTGTTGGTGGAGTGGGGGTGGGCATGGGAGCTTTCACGTCATGGAATGTGTGGGGGGTCAGAGGGTAACTTGTTCTCGTCTTCCATGTGAGTCCTGGGCTTTGGCAGTAGAGACCTTTACCTTTCCAATCATCTTGCAAGCCCTGAGAGGAGGATTTTTGACCCTGAAGGATTAATCTAGATGAACTGAACCGCTTGTTACATGGCTACAGTAACTGCCTATTCCCTGCCCAACCCAGGAAACCCTAGAGTCCCATCCAGAGACCACTTGCTTAGTCTGAGAACTACAATGGAAAAAAAATCCTTTCTGCTACCATTTGTGGTCAACTAAGACATTGAAGTCATGAGTGGTCATAGCCCCTGAGCTGTATGCTTCACCTGGGTTCACATCAAAGCTGCAATTTGAGGCAGACAGAAGCGGCACTCTCATTCATAAACGTTCTCATTCATCCCCCCATTTCCTTTTGTTTCTACATTATGAAAAGCTAAATAAGGAAAAAATTCATCACTTGGGAATGATACAGTCATTTGAGGATTTCTCAGTTGAGAAAATGCCTCCCTAAGAGATACGGCACTGGGTAGTGAGTGGTGGTGGATGCCTTTAATCCCAGCATTTGGAAGGCAGAGGAAGGTGGATCTCTAAATTCCAGGACAGCCAAGGCTACACAAAGAAACCTGACTTGAAAATACACACACACACACACACACACACACACACACACACACACACACACACACACACACAAGGGTAAGTTCTGGCTATGAGGTAAGCCTGTAGGGCATTTTCTCAGTGATTGAAGGGGAGTATACAGCTCATTGTGAATGGTGCCATCCCTGGGCTGATTGTTCAGGGTTCTATAAGAAAGCATGCTGAGCAAGCCACGAGTAGCAAAATCAATAAAGCACTACTTCTTGATAGTCTCTGAACCAGCTTGTGTCAAGTTTCTGCCAGGTTTGAGTTCCTGCCTAGGCTTCTCTCAGTAAACTTGGGATTTGCAAGCTAAATAAAACCTTTCCTCCCTTATTTGTTTTTGGTCCTGGTGTTTCATCATAGCAATAGCAACCGTAACTAAGACATGGCCATGGAAATGACTTTTTTGGCCTTGACTATGACCCACCCCCAACTCTTGACATTGATGACAATACCTAACCAGCCTACTTTCATTCCTTTAATCTGTATCATAGACAACTGTCTTTTTATTCATGCCTTTGGTTATACCTAGCTGCCTATTCCCTTTCTAGGCAGGGGCATCATGTCCAAATCCCAGGCCCATTTATGCCTTCTTAAAGACTTAAGAGTTTATTAAGATTTTTTTTTTGAGGGAAAGAGTCTCAAACTTGATGCCATTGGACTGGCTTGGAACTTGCTATGTACACCAGGCTAGTCTCTGCCTCCCAAGTACTGGGATTACAGGCATGTACTATCCCAATCCTTTAAAAATAGAGTTTAGGCCGGGTCGTTGGTGGCACACGTCTTTAATCCCAGCACTCAGGAGGTAGAGGCAGGTGGATCTCTGTGAGTTCGAGGCTAGCCTGGTCTCTAGAGCGAGTGCCAGGATAGGATCCAAAGCTGCCAGAGAAACCCTGTCTTGAAAAACCAATAAATAAATAAATAAAAATAAAAAAGAATTTAAACATAGATTTAGGCACAGGGTTAATACTTGCTAAGGGGAAAGATAAAGCACTGCTACCAGCAAGAGTGTGGGTTTCTCAAGTTGAGAGTTCCCGGTCTATGATTTGTTGAAACTCCAGGGACCCTAAAGATGTTTCCAATGCCCGTTTTGCAAAGCCCCAGATATCCTTACATCCTTACATGGATCCCTATATTGTCCAACAGGTTCCCCCCAAAGTCTGAGACCTCTCCATTTCCAGATGTTCACTAACATCCATTTCTATAACACTAACCGTTATAGACCTCAACAAAATTTCTTAGTGGCCCCTTATTCAGACCTTATTCTGATATCTACGAGGCGGCGAGGCTGACACAGACCCACTCCCGGAAGGTAAACACATCTCCGCAGGCGGGGCAGAGGGAGGGCTAGGGCAGTCTGAGTGGCCCGGTAAAAGTGATTGGCAGCTGCCACGTCCACGTGCTTTTAGCTTGGAATCGGCTGTCGCGAGAATTCGATGTAAACACACCAGCGTCCCTGGCCTCGGGCTCCGCACCGGAGACTCCTGGCTGAGATCTGCAGGTGTTTCAAGCAGGTTGCGTTTTCTTGAAGTAGAAACGCCACCAAGGCGCCTCTTTCAGGCCCGCAGACACGCCTGCCTTTTCTCCCCTGCCGCCTGCATTCGCAACCGAACCTGACCCGCCCGCTTCAGCCGAACTTCCATACTGTTGTGTTTTCCCTCCAGCCCCAGCGGATTGGATGGATTCCGAAGGCGGGTCCGCCTCTTTCCTACTTGCTGGTTGGCGAAGCTGACCTCCAAGGGCGGTGCCGCGCTGGGGCCAGTTTGCTCCTGGGATTGGCTGGTGCGGTGGTTCCGTCGAGGCGTGGTAGGAAGTGGTAGCTGTCAATCACGAGGGAGACTCCAAACAGTGAGCTTGGAGCTGTGGAACAGCGTTTACCGGCGGAGCGGCCGGTGAGAAGGCTGGCTGGTCCTTGGTCTGGGGGAGGCTTGGGGAGGCAAAGGGACAGGCAGCATGAGGGGACAGGGTTTGGCCAGCCCCAGTTGACAGGGTGAAGGTGTTGAAATTGGAGGAGAGCCGGGCAAGAGGCCAGAGGGCGGCCGGGGGCAGTGGTGGCTGGGCTTTGGAGGTGAAGTGGGGAGTGCTGTTTCCTTGGCTTTGGGGAGTGTGGGGCCTGAGAGGCTTGCGAGGAGCTGTCCTCAGGTGACAAGGCCCTTAAAGGACAGAGGTGGGGAGACTGGTTCGGGTGAGAAGGGGTGGAATGGAAATGAGAGTGCTGAGGGGGTCTGGTGAAGGGTACTGCCTGAGAAAGGGATAGCTGGACTAGTTGGGACAAGGGTGATTGGGGGGTATAGGAGTGTGGGAATCAACATTTTGGGAGTTTTCACAGGAGATGGCAGAGTGTACCCTACTTAAAAGTGATGCTTTTAGGCTCTTTCCAATTTACCTCCAGGCTGTGGGCTTTCTTGAACCTTGTAAGAAATCTTTCGTTCTGTTGTCAGTCCCTTCTAACCTTAATCGGGTAGACTCTATGCTCGTAAAACTACCTCAGTGATTGAGAAGCTCATTAGATAGTCAGTGATCAGGACTTAAACCGTGGGAAAAGCCAAAGGGCTCCTTACATCATATGGGTTTGTACATATTTGTTTATACGCTGGCGGTTCTGTTACCATACTTGGAGGTTAAAAATATTTTTTAAATGTGGTTACACACTTTACACATTGGTCCTCAACAGATTTATTTGAAGGTAGAGTGATACCATGCCATTTCCATTTGGTCTTTGTCTCATACTGGCTGTCTATCCTTTATGTCAGTGGCTGTGTAGCTAAGGTTGGCTTTGATCTCCTGATTTTCCTGCCTCTACTTTTCAAGTGCTGGGATGATAGGCATGGATCACCACCCCCTGGCCAGTTTTTTTTCTTTAAGACAGAGTCATACTAAGTATCTCAGGCTTGTGTCCTCCCAGCCCCCCAACTCATGTCAACTTCCTTGCCTCAGCCTCCTGAGTGCTAGTTATTGGTGTGTTCTGCCACACTGGGTTCTGTATTTGTTTTTATAGGTGATCCTGTGCTATAGTTCCCATTTATTTTTTTATTCTCTTTCTACTTTTATGTTAACAATAGAACAAAGTTCCAGAACTGTTTTGACTTTTAGATGTTAGGCAGTTCAAGGCTGGTCTCCTTTACAGAATGAGACTCTTATCTTAGAAAAAGAGAAGAACCTTCTTGGGTGTAGTAGCATACACCTTTAATCCCAGTACTCTGGCATGCAGGTCTCTGGGAGTTTTAGGTCAGCTGCAGCTAAATAGGGAGTTTCTAGGAAAATTCATAGTTTGTGATAGTTTGGAAAAGGGATCTTTAGTGGATAATTACAAAACTCTCCCTCCCAACACTAATGATATGTCTTAATCTTACCTTTTGTTCGGAAACAGGTCTTATGAATGACACAATGGCTACAGACTCTCCTAGAAGACCCAGCCGTTGTACGGGTGGAGTTGTGGTTCGCCCTCAGGCTGTCACGTAAGCACCTTTTAGAAAAGAGAGCCCTGGAACTGAAAAAAACATTATTATTATTTGGTTGTTTGAGACACGGTTTCTCTGTCTAGCCCTGGCTGTCCTAGAACTATGTACACCAGGATGGCCTTGAACTTGCCTCTGCCTTCCAGAGTGCTGGGATCAAAGGCACATACCACCACACTCACTAAAAAAACATTATTCTAAAAAACAACTTCCATTCAGAATATCTGTTTGGATATTGCTTGCTTTTATAAACATTTCTTACTTTTTGGCCATGCAGGTCAAGTGTATGTCATTGTCAAGGCCAAGTAAAGGAATAGGTAGAGGGTTTAGTTGACATATTCAGCACACTTTTAGAGTACATGAGGGTGACTGCTAAACCCTGGAGAGCAGTGTGAGTGCTTGGGATGATCTTAGAAGTAGAGCACTTGCCTAATTTGTGGGAGGCACTGGGTTTGTTTCCCAGCATCACCAAAAAGGTAAAATCTAAAAAATCAACGTTTTTAAACTCCGAGTTCCACAAGCTAGTAGGTTATTAAATTAGTTTAGAGGGTCATGATCTGTATTTGAAAAAGAATGAAATGGGAATTGAGGATATAAATCGTTGTTGATGTTCTAGCATACTCAAATTCTATCCGTCTCTAGCACTATGAACATACACAAACACTCGTCAAATGTTTATATATACATATAAAACAAAGAAATATGTGCAGAGGCATAATCATCCCATGTATAAGATTACTAAATTGTTATGTAAAATGTATCTCTTATAGGTCTCAGTATAAATGTTACAAAGAGGGCATTTCTATTTAGATGTTCTTTGACAGGGCAACTATACTTTCTAAGAGTTTATTAACCAGTGTGGTTTGAAGAAATATATAGTTGAAATTATTGTAATCACTGCAAAAGAAAAGACACCAGCAAAACAGCATGAGTAGTTAGAGGGGATATTTTAGTAGTAACAAGACTTTATGAGAAGGTAACATTTTTGGGGGATTATTAGGATGCCTCAGTGGGTAAGAGAGCTTACCACTAATCCTGAGGATCCAAGTTTGATCCCTGGGACCCATATGATAGGAGAAAACCAAATCTTCTAAGTTGTCCTCTGACCTCTATGTGCCTACACCCTGTCCCCTAGACACACAGACACAGGTACACACACACACACACACACACACACACACACACACACACACACACACACACACGAAATAGAATACAATTAAAGCAATTTTGGAAGACGTAACATTTTGAATTTATCTTTAAAGGCTAGGATTTGGACTCTTAGACTCAGGGTGCTTTTTTGGCAAAGAGAATAGAATAAACATAAAGAATAGGAAAACTATGCTTTTTTTGGGGGGGGGGGCGAGACAGGGTTTCTCTGTGGCTTTGGAGGCTGTCCTGGAGCTAGTTCTTGTAGACCAGGCTTGTCTCGAATTCACAGAGATCCGCCTGCCTCTGCCTCCCCAGTGCTGGACCCAGCTAGGAAAACTACTCTTTCCTTTTTGTGTTTTTGAGAGAGGTTCATGTTTGTCTTACACTTGCTACATAGTAGTACTATGTTTGAACTCCCGATTCTCTCAAAGCTGGGATTCCCACCTGTGCTGCCATTCATATATATATATATATATATATATATATTATATATATATATATATATATATTTTTTTTTTTTTTTTTTTTTTTTTTTTTTTTTCCTTCTTCCCAGGTTCTTTCTATGCAGCCCTGGCTGGCCTGGTATAGATCATGCTGGCCTCATGGTGGTCCAAATACCTCTGCTTCTGGATTGCTGGGATTAAAGGCATGTCCAGCCCTTTTTTAATTTATTTTATTTTTTTGGTTTCTTGAGATAGGGTTTCTCTGTGCAACAGCCCTAGCTGTCCTGGAACTAGCTTTGTAGACCAGGCTGGCCTCAAAACTCGGAGAGATCTGCCTGCCTCCTGAGTGCTGGGATTAAAGGTGTGTGCCACCACCACCTTCTTTGTAGTCCTGACTGACTTGGTACTAACTGAGCCCAGGTTGTCCTTGGACTAGTAGCAGTCCATCCTTAGCCATCCAATTGCTAGGATTACAGGCAGGTGCAATGACACCTGGTTTTTTTGTTTTGTTATGTGTTTTTCAAGACAGGGTCTCACTCTGTAGCTCTGACAGTCACTGTAGATCAGGCTGGCAGATGCTGGAATTAAGGGCATGTGCCATTGTGCTCCTCTGGCTTTTGTTTTTTAATTGTTTGACTATGTAATTCACTGCCTTCATCCTCAGTAGTCATCTATCTGCGTTCATAGTGCCGGAATGACAAATGCAGGCCATATCTTAGGTGTTTCAAAATTCTCTTAGGTAACATGGGACAGTGGCTTAGATCTGTAATCCCCAGATTTGGGAGGCTGAGGCAGGAGTATAGTGAGCTCAAGGGCAGCTTGGACTAGATAGTGTTTCAGGCCAGTCTGTGCTATGTAGCAAGATGATGCCTCAAAAAAAAAAATGCTTAGAGGGAATAATATTTTAGATAGTTTCCTTTGGGTGGTTTAGTGTATTACAAAAGACAGTTCTCTCAGACTCAAAAAGGTGTATGTAGGCAGTGATATCATAGTACTGCCTTTCCTCCTCCTGTATTCTCTAGAGCTGAATTTCTTTGTGGTATTTGCTGTGGCATTAAGTTAAACATGTTATTAGCCACGAGTTGGGTTGCTATTTTAATCATCCTTTATAGGTGAGGGAAACAAAGCAGAGAGGGAAGCTCGTCATTGTAATACCCAGGATGGGGCGCCTGCAGGGAGCCCAGTTAGTGGGTCTTCAGAGTGTGTTTTCATTTAGTAGTCAGTGCTCCCCCACCATATGGTGCTCAAACCACAGTAATGATTTTTGTTACACAGGTGATTCCAGAGTTAGGAAAAATAATGTCAGGCACAGCATTGTGCCTTCTTTGACAAACAGGGCTTGAGCACCAGGTTTCCACTTGTACTGGGAACAGGTTCTGGAGTCAAGGTGAATATGAGAGATGGGGAAACAGACGAGGATGCCAGCTGAGCCTTGCCAGAGGATGGAAGGGAGTGTGTGTGTTAGGGTGCCCCGGGGAAGCAGCACTGAAGCTGGACATGTGGGGAAGGAAGAAATTGAACTGAGCAAAGGACCTTGTAAGTCAGGGCAGTGTATGGTGTGTCCTAGGAATCGAAGCTGCCTGTGGCCCAAGAAGAGTAAGACAGTGGCTCAGTGATTTTGTTTTTTTCTTGGACTACTTTTATAGGTCTTTAAGACATTTTGTTTGATTTTGAAGGATTTAGGAAAACTTTTTTTTTTGAGACAATGTTTCTCTGTGGCTTTGGATGCTGTCCTGGAACTAGCTCTTGTAGACCAGGCTGGTCTTCAACTCACAGAGATCTGCCTGCCTCTGCCTCCCCAGTGATGGGATTAAAAGTATGTGCCACCACCACCCTGCTGGAAAACTCTTAATCTTTTCTTTTTTTTTAAAAAAAAAGATTTATAAGAAAAGATTTATTTATTTATTTATTATGTATACACTGTTCTTTCTGCATGTATGTCTGCATGCCAGAAGGCACCAGATCTCATTATGGATGGTTGTGAGCCACCATGTGGTTGCTGGTAATTGAACTAAGGAACTCTTGAAGAACAGTCAGTGCTCTTAACTTCTGAGACATCTCTCCAGCCCCAATCTTTTCTTTTTTTTTGACATAGGGTCTTATGTCCCAGCCTAGTCTTCCTAAACTTCTGACCCCCTGCTTCTAACTTCGAGGACTGACATAACAGATGTGTCCATCATGCCGGTTCATGCAGTGCTGGGGATGTAACCTAGGACTTGGTGCATGCCAGTCAGGCACTCTGCCACCTAAGCTACATGCCCAGCACTTTTTTTTTTTTGAGACAGGAGTGCGCCACTAACGTCTGGCTCGCCTAGCACTTTTTTTTTCCAATTTGGTTCTTTGAAACAGGTTCTCACTAAGTAGCTGAGACTGGCCTCACGTTCACAACAAGCCTTCCTTAGCACTGGGATTATAGGTATAAGCCATTACAATCATTAGTCCCATTTTCTTCAGTGACAGTTGTTCACATATGTCAGAAATTGTTAGTATTTTGAAGAAATAGTTTTTCTCCACTTAGTGACATCAGTATACCAGCTATTTTTCAATTATCTTCAGGGTTGGGGCTATCATTCAGTGGTAGACAGTTTTCCCAGTCCCCAGAACTGCAAAAACAAAAATGTTATTGTTTAACATCCTTAACAGTATTATTTTTCTTTTCTATCTTTTCTTTTTTTGTGGTGCTTTTTTGTGGTTTCATACATGCTAGAGAAGTGCTCTACCATTGAAGTATTTCCCCAGCCCCCTTTCCTAACTTTTGTAACTTATCTTATGCTTGCTTTTTGTTTAATTTTTTTTTGAGATAGGTTTCTCTGTGTAGTCCTAACTGTTCTGGAACTCACTCTGTAGACCAGGCTGTCCTCAAACTCACAAAAATCCACCTGCCTCTGCCTCCTGAGTGCTGGGATTAAAGGCGTGAGCCACCAATGCCCAGCTTATTTTAGTTTTTGATACAAGGTCCAATTACATAGGTCAGGCTAACCTGGAACTCATGATCTTCTTGTTTCAGCTTTCCAAGTGCTAGGATTACAGTGTGTGTCATCACACTCATCCTTTCATACTGCCCTCCTTTTTTTTTTTTTTTTTTTTTTTTTTTTTTTTTGGGACAGGGTTGCACTATCCTGGAACTAGCCAAGTAGGTTAGGGTGACTGATAAGTGAGCTCCAGAGATCCTTCTGTGTCTTCCTCCCTAGTCTGAGATTATATACATGCATCACCTGCCCAGCTTTTTTTTTTTTGTTGTTTTAAATATGAGTTCTGGGGATTGAACAGGTCCAAGCACAGCCAACTGAGCCATCTCTCCAGCACCAAGCATTTGCCTGCATATGTAGGAAAATGCATTCACTTTGCTACACAGAGTTAAGGGTCAAGGTTCATAAAGAGACCATCAGGAAATTCTGAGTCACCAGCAACAGTTCTCTAGCTAGGGCATTATCATGCAGTCCTGACTTAGGACTCCTGCCATCAGTCCTTCAGAGTTACCTTTGTTAATTATGAGAGCAGAACTTAGGGGAGATGATTTATAACATAGAAACTGCAACAGATAGAATGACAGTGCAGACTCATGAAATGGGAATATGGGAAAGTAGATTTACCGGATGGCCTGTTTTTCTTACCTCGTGTTTTACTGGGATAGTGAACTTGTTAAAGGCCTTGTGGGTCGTGCTTTCTCTGTTCTGTCTTAAGCTGTCTGACAGCTTTTTTCTGTCCGTCCTTTTCCAGGGAGCAGTCTTACATGGAGAGTGTGGTGACCTTTCTGCAGGATGTTGTGCCGCAGGTAAGTGTGTGTGAGCACAGAAACGGTCTCTCTGGTTTTGGGTCAGGAAGCACTGGAATTTTGTTTCCTGAACTTGACTGGGTGAGTAGTTTTGGAAAGTCAGGTTTTGGCATGCTGAGGGTCAGTAGGGTGGAGCTGTGCTTGTGGCTGAGATGTGGCTCACTTTTGTGATGACAGGGGCTTGTCATTCCCTTGGGACGTGCTTTCCTGAGTAGAACCCAGGAGCACTCTCTAGATGGGATCTTCCCAGGACTGGGAATCCAACCCAGGCCTGGTCAAATGCATGCCTTACCAGTGCCTCCCCAACCCTTTCCTAAGGGTTCTAGTTCCTAAGTATTTTTCTTGTCTAAGGAAAGAGGTCTGGGGCTTGGGATTTATGTAGCTTAGCAACAGACCATTTTCCAAGCATGCATGAGGCCCTGGGTTTGGTCCCCAGCCCCAAACTTATATATCCATATGTTGCTCCTGCAGAGATATGAAATGGGAAAGGCACTATATACTATATGTTAACTAGGTAGTAATTTAATATTGTTTATGTGTATGTTTATATTTAGCCCAAATTGTCATCTCTTTGCTTTTGAGAAGTGGTGTTTTGCTTTTTGTATAGGAGGTATGCCCTTTTGCCCAGTTTGTTTCTGTTTTTTAAATGTGATGCTCACACATGTAAACACACAACATATTTACAAAATTAGGTAAGATATAACCAATATAGTTGATTATTACATTTATATATAAACAGTGAGCATTATTTTACCTTTGCTACTTGGAAATTTAGAGCACTAAAATTATTTTCAAGTTATCTTTTTTTTTTTTTTTTTGGTTTTTCAAGACAGGGTTTCTCTGTGTAGCTTTGGAGCCTGTCCTGGAACTCACTCTGTAGACCAGGATGGCCTCAAACTCAAAGATATCCTCCTGCCTCTGCCTCCTGAGTGCTGAGATTCACCACCACTGCCTGGCATGATGTTCTTTTTAAGAGAGAAAGGAGCCTTGCAGGAATCAGATAGTGCATTTCTGCTCACATTTATTTAATTCTGATATTATTTGACTTCTTGTTAAACATAATAGTAATTTCCAGGCCCATCTCTCAGAGAGTGTTAGAGTCCGGCTCCTGTGTCTGTAGCAAGGCTCTCATGTTAGAGTCCAGTTCCTGTGTCTGTAGCAAGGTTGGCTCTCTGGGGTTTGCTGTGGGGCATGGATGGGCAAGTGCTGTTCTGGTGGGGCTGTTGAAGTCTTGTTTATTTTCTCTGAGGGGATGTCAGTCATCCCTGACTGACATCAGGTGATGTCACCTGAGCTCTTTGGAGAGGACTTTTCATGGACCCATATCCCAGAAAGGTTCAAGGTCTAGCTTCATAGTTGTGCTTAGCAAATGTAGTCAAGTAAGGAATGTTTAATATGTTTAGTCAGTTTGAATGAAAACAGGCCACAGCATTGAGGTCTTTGGTGCACATGAGGAAAAATGCCCCTCTTTCCTGAGGCACTCGATTAATAAGTCCAATTGCTTGAAATAAGCAAAGATGATTAATAGCAACAAATCAGCACTATTGCCATGTAGCACACTGAATAATTGATTTGTGAGGGGATGCAGAGAGAAGGGAGAGACTTTGGAATCACTGCTAGTGGAAATGAAGGGAACAGGGCAACTGGTCAGGATGGCAGCAAGGCTCTGTGGGCAGTGGAGGAGCTGATGTCTATGTTGGCCAGGCTGAGGGAGCAGTGAGCACCTGAAAGCCAACTTGTTCTAACATTAAGCCCGTAGCCTTGGCATGAGGCTGCAATTCCTGGAAAGGTGATTTTAAAAAATTTTACTTTTGTATTGTTTGCTGCTTCCCCAGGGCATATTTATCAAATGTTATATAGGCATCTTTTGTGTAGCTAGGAACCCTGTGTAACAAGGAGGTGGGTTTTTTGGCTGGAGAGGAAAGGCTGTGGTCAGAAACTTTGAGAGCTCTTCCCTCATGTAAGTGGTTGGAGCAGAACAGGAATAGGGATAATTAGGAGCTAAAACCAATGGGGGAAGTACCAGAAATTCTAGTTTTTCTGAACATTATATGTCAGGAAGGGGATAACAGGTCATGGCCCATGAAATCAGCTATGAAAATGGTTCAGGGCAGGTATTATGGAAGTAAACTTTGAGGCATTGATCTAAGAATTAGAATATCCAGCCAGAAATTCCTATGTTGTTTGTTCTCTGTCTGAGTTGATGGTGACACTTGAACAGATAGCATTTACCTGGGTTCTGTTCACTTACCAGGTCCTGAGCTGAGCTGATGGGATTCACAGTCTTTGCTTCAGGCCTCTGGTCTGCTGTGCAGCTTGGCAGACCTCTTCTGTAGAGCTCAGGTGTTCTTTCCAGCAACACAGCACTCTGTATAAAGAACGGGTATGGCTGTTGGTTCAGTAAAACTTGATTTATCAACACAGGTCTTTGTATAATTAAGACCCAGCTAAAATACATGGACAAATATAAAAACCACAGTAAAAGTATAAAGTACTCTGCAGTGCCATTGTCTCATAAAAGGGGGAGAATAAGTTTACCTGGGGCTGGAGCTGGGTGTGATTTACCCAGCCTTTAGTTCTTATACTTGTGGAGGCTGAGGAATGATGATTGAGGGTTCCAGGCTAGCCTGGGCTACATAGTAAGACATCAAACAAACCATCAAACAGAGGTTTCGTGTGTCAGATGCCATTTGAACTGAGGACTAGAGGAGAATGTAATACAGCCTTAGTGAATTTGGGTCAGAAACAGTGATAGTAGGGTTGGGTCAGGTACAGCCTTATGTGGGCAGTGGTGGCACACGCCTTTAATACCAGCACTTGGGAGGTAGAACCAGGTGGATTTCTGGGAGTTTGAGGACAGCTTGGTCTACAATGTAAGTTCCAGGACAGCGAGAGCTATTACACGGAGAAACCCTGTCTCAAAAAATGAAAGTACAGCCTTGACAGTAGATCTGGTTTTACACTCAGTTGTACATGTTACTAGCTCTAAGTAAGTTACTGAACATCAGTGTCCTTATTTGTACAACATCTCGTTGTACTTACTGTGGGTTTTGTCTTGAGGCTTAAAGGAAGCTATGTATACAGAGCATAGATAGCATAAAGTGAAACAAATATTAAGTCCCTTCTCTTAGAGGGAGCCTCAGGAGACTGAATATCCAAAGCCAGAGATAGATTTATGGCTTTTAATTTAAGTGGCTGCAGCAACTGGATGAGCCCAAAGTATTATAGTTTCTCCTTCTCCTGTGTCTCCCAGCTCTTTCCCTTTCTCCTCCCTGTCCTGCTTCTGCCTCATTTCTCCCTTCTCCTTTCTTTCCCTCTTCTGTTTCTGACAGAGTCTTTGTATTCCAGGCTGGCTTCAGATTTTTACCTCCCACCCCCCAACGTACTTTCCAAAGGCTTGATTATAGGATCTGAACACTGAACATCACATTTTTTTTTTTTACTTTATTTACTGTGTGCATATGTTTAGGTGTGCAGGGAGGTCAGAGGACAACTTTTGGGGGGGGGTGCTTTTCTCCTTCCACTTGTGTGTCTCAAGAATCCTGGTGAACAATCTTCCTGCCCTTTGAACATTTTAATTCCTTTCCTTTTTTCTTTTCTTTCTTTTTAAAGATTTTTATTTATTTATTATGTATACAACATTTTGCTTCCATGTATATCTGGACACCAGAAGAGGGCAACAGATCTCATTACAGATGGTTGTGAGCCACCATGTGGTTGCTGGGAATTGAACTCAGGATCTCTAGAAAAGTAGTCAGTGCCATCTCTGAGCCATCTCTCCACCCCCCCTTTTTCTTTAAGACTAAAACTTACTCTCTTTTCTTTCTTTTGAGACAAGGTAACATTATGTAAAGTAGGTTGGCCTCAAACTGACAAGATCCACCTGTCTTTGCTTCCTGAATGCTGGGATTAAAGGTGTGAGCTGACACATTCATCTTTAAAATTTATTATTTATGTGTATGTGTATGTCTGGTGGTATAGGACCCTGCAGAGGCCGAAGGATACCCTGGAAACTGTGAGCTGACCTATGTGGATGCTTGGATCCAAACTTGGGTCTTGTGGAAGTGTTCTTAACTGATAAGCCTTCTCTTAAGTATCAGAGATAATAAGAAAGACTTTTTTTCTGTTAGCTTGATTCATAGGGTAATCCTCCCCTCTGCCATCTTTGATCTATTGTGGTGCTGTAGCCAGCAGTAGGAAAGTAGCATTAAAAAAATATTTAAGCCAAGTGTGGTGGCACATGCCTTTAGTCTCAGCACTTGAGTGGCAGAGGAAGGAGGATCTCTTGAGTTCGGGCCTATTTTGGTTTTATGTAGTGAGTTTCAGCACAACAAGAACTAAATAGAGATATCCTGTCTATCTCAAAAAAATTATTTTATGTGTGTGAGTGACAGGTCCTTAGAGGGCCCCCTGGGACTGGAGTTGACTTTGTGAGCTGTTATGTGGGTGGTTCCAGGTCCTCTAGAAGAGCAGCCTTCATTCTTAACCATTGAGCCATCTCTGCAGCCCTCAAAGTTACTTTTTTTGTTATTGTATCCCAGATGCTCTCCAATTCTGGGAACCAAATTCACAGACTCTAGAAAGTATCCTGTGGGTCTGCAAATGTTGCTGTGTAGTGGGAGAAGGTTGTTGTCCTAGATAGTAGCTCTTTTGTTATCACTCACACAGTTGTCTTGAATTGATAACAGTGCTGTCTAGGAACCCTTAGCTGTACCTTTTTCTCTGCTAATATCAGTTAGGAAAACTCATTTTTAAATGCAACACAGAGAAGTGCTAAACCAATTGCTGTGTTCTAAAAAGTTTTTATATTTTCAGTGTAAAAATTGTAGCAGTAAAATGTCAGTCTGGGAGCCACGGCTTTGTGCATAGGTTCTTGAGATTAAACTTAGGCTGTCAAGCTTTTTCGGCAGTTTTGTTTATCTGCTGACCCATGTCCCTGGTCCTCTTTATTTTATTTGAAAATAGTTGTCCTTGCTAGCATTGAACTCACTCTGTAGCCCAGCTTGATATCTATTTGCCTCAGCCTTGTGAATAGCTGGGTTTACAGGCCTACACCACCAGTCCTGGCTTTTCTGTGTGCCCCAGAGTCTCCCAAACTCTCAATCCCCCTTTCTCCGCCTCCAGAGTCCTTGAATTACAGACCGATCCACTACACCTAATCTCTATGTTGTTTTGATGTTTGGTGCTAGGGATTGAACTTGGCCTTTGCACACAGTGCTCATTCTCTCCTGAGCTAGACCCTTCCCCTTCAGGGAAGAGCTGCTGTTGTAGTCCCCCCCCCCCTTTTTTTCCCTTTCTGTTACTGTGGTAAAACACTGACCAAAAGCAACTTAGGAGCTGGATGGAGGCGGCACACACCTTTGATCCCGGCATTTGGGAGGCAAAGGCAGAGGCAGGTGGATCTCTATGAATTCAAGGCCAGCCTGGTCTACAGAGCTAGTTTCAGTACAGCCAGGACTACACAGGATACGAAAGGGTTTATTTGACTTACAGGTAGAAGTCTATCACTGAGGGTTGCCAGGGCAGGAAACTGGAGGCAGAAACAGAAGCAGGAGCTGTGGAAGAAGGCTGCTTACGGGCTTGTTTCTAGTCTTACCTTTAGCTACCTTTCTTATACAGGCCAGGCCCACCTGCTCACAGTAGGCCACACCCTCTTGCATCAATTAGCAATCAAGAAAATGCATCACAGACATGCTCACAGGGCAGTCTAATGGGGCAATTGCTCAATTGAAGTTCCCCCTTCTCTAGTGTATTAAGTTGACAACACAGCTGGGTAGCTTGTCCCTGGAATCCCATAACTGGGAGACTGAGGCAGGAGGGTCTCAAGTTTATAGCCTTGGCTACATAGGAAGTTCTTGTCTCCAAACCTAATTAAGCTAACCAATTAGGGGTGTACAAGGTAATAGATATTATCTTTGAAATAAAATTCAAGGGCTGGGGAGATAGCTCATTTGTTAAAGTATTTGTGCAAGCATAAGGACCTGAGTTTGAGCCCAGGATCCATGATGAACAGTATGGTGGCAGGCACTTCTAATCCCAGCACCGGGGAAGTGAAGACCAGAGAATCTCAGGGCTGGCCTAGACTCTATCTCTGAAACAAAACAAAACCATAAAAAACCATGGCACCTGAGGAAGACAAGTTTTTCTCCACAAATGTGTACCTATACGAACACACCTACATGCACATGCACACAGAATTTTTCTTTCTTGTACTAGAGATTGAATCTAGGGTCTTGTTTATCTCTGGCAAGGATTGTATTAAGTTACATACGTAGCTATCCCCTACCCTCTTTTTTGAGACAGAGTTTCAAGTTGCCTGGGTTGGCATTGAACTCCTGGTCTCAAGTCACCTTTCCTCTCAGTCTTAATTTTAGCTTTGGGTTTAGTAACATGGAGGACCACTACTCTACATGGTCTGAAAAATTGTGTTGAGACCGAGTTTCTATGCAGCCAAGAATGAGCCTGATGATCTTCCAAACGTTGGCTTATGCAGCACTACGAGTCAAGCCCAGAGCACTCTCCCAACTGAGCTACATCTCTAGCTCTTCTCAAAATTTTAAATGAAAATGTGTTTAACATGGAGAGATGGCTTCTTTTGTATACTGATGGGTACTGCCAATATTTTTAGCTATGCATATGTATCTTCCTGATTCTTTTTTTTTTTTTTTTTTAATTATGTATACAGTATTCTGTCTGCATGTATCCCTGCAGACCAGAAGAGGGCAACAGATCTCATTAAGGATGGTTGTGAGCCATCATGTGGTTTCTGGGAATTGAACTCAAGACCTCTGGAAGAGCAGCCAGTGCTCTTAACCTCTGAGCCATCTCTCCAGCCCTCCTTCCTGATTCTTGTAGGCTTGCAATTATTAATAGATACTTTGTGTCTGGAAGCAAGATAATGGACTGAAAAAGTAATGTTCTTAAGATGTGTAGGTGTGTGGAGTTTTGTTATTCCATATTTATTGACAAGTGAAGGTGGTGATGGAGGGTTTATTATAATCACTGTACTTAGGTTTCAGCAATTCTGCAATAAGTTCTATGATAAGTATCATCTTTGACTGATGTTATCAGATTCTCAGAGGAACATTCTTTGGGAATAAATAGCATTCCAGAATGTGCTGGATGGAATAGTTGGAGGGGGTGGAATGGTTGAGTCACCTTTTGCTTTGAACTGTGTGGTATTGGAGCTGTACAATGTCTTATTGAAAACACTTCTGTTTGCTGTGCAGGCTTACAGCGGGACTCCCCTAACAGAAGAAAAGGAGAAGATCGTCTGGGTCAGATTTGAGAATGCAGATCTGAACGGTATGACTAACTTCTCTGGCATGTGTGTATTAAGTGCTTCTTTGGGGTTGACCTGTTTTTAGAAAGAGAGCCCCAATTCAGTCAGGCTATTTTTGCTTTTACTAACTTTTCAGTTTTGAGAATAAATTCATCTTTAGCTGGGAGTAGTAGTGTATGCTTATAATCTCAGTGTTCATGCGGCTGAGGCAGGAGGATCCTGAGTTGGAAGTGAGACTGGGGCACATAGGAAGACCTGTCCAGTAACTAAACACCCTACAGTGTATAACCATTATGACCATCAGTTTATATAGCTTTTTCATCTTAGAAAATAAACTATATTCGTTAAAGGTTGTTCTGTATCTTTACCCCCACCCCAATCCACTGTCTGTCCATTTTTTTTTTTTTTTTTTGAGACAGCTTTGGCTGTCCTGGAACTCCTTCTATAGACCAGGCTGGCTTCAACTCACAGAATCCACCTGTCTGTGCCTCATGAGTGCTGGGATTAAAGGTGTTCACTCCCACCACCAACCTTCTTATTTAAAAAAATATTTTTTTATGTATATGGGTGTTTTCTACATGTATGTCTATGTACCATGGAAGCTAGAAGAAGGAGTCCGATTCCCTGGGAGTAGAGTGACATGTTGTCAGCCACCAGAGGATTCTGGGAATAAAATCATGCTTGTCTGGAAGAGCAGTCAGTACTATTAAACCCTGAGCCATCTCTCCAGCCCCTCTACTTTCTTTATGACTCTGACTGATGTAGACATGGTATAGAAATGGATTTATGTCAACATTCATCTGTGTTGGAGCATATGCCAGAATCTACCTATCTTTCTTTCTTTCTTTCTTTCTTTCTTTCTTTCTTTCTTTCTTTCTTTCTTTCTTTCTTTCTTTGTTCTTTCAAGACAGGGTTTCTCTTTATTAATTTGGGGCCTGTCCTGGAACTTGCTCTGTAGATCAGGCTGGCCTTCGACTCACAGAGATGTACTTGCCTCTGCCTCCCAAGTGCTGGGATTAAAGGCGTGCACCACCAACTCCCGGCTTCCTTTTTTCTTTTTAAGGTTGACTACTATCATACTATGTGTATGCTACCACCCATTTATTTTATTTTAAACTAGGTTTGCTTAGAATAGCTTTGAACTTCTGGCCTCAAACAGTAAATAATTCTTTTTCCCCAGTCTCCTTAGCAACCTGAGGTACATGAGTAATACCATTAAAAAATGTTGGGTATTAAACCACTGAGCTATACCCACAGTTCTCTTTCTATTTGTTTCTTTTTGAGGCAGGATCTCATGTGTTTCAGGCTGGCCTTGAATTCCTGATCCTCATGTCTCTACTCCCCAAGTATTGGATTTGCTGGATGGCCTGGAACTCAGTATGAAGACCAGGCTGTACAGTAAATCACAGAGATTCACTTTTCTTTGCCTCTCTAGTTCTGGCATTAAATGTGTGTTTCAACTGGACAAGGTGTATGTTTTTGAGGCAGGTGTGGCCCAGGCTGTTCTTAAACTGGATGAAAGTAGCTGAAGATGACCTTGAACTTTTGATTCTCCTGCCACATGGCCATTATCTGGAGTTCTAGGGATGGAACCTTAGACCTCTTGCATGCCACCAAGTATTCTACCAGCTGAGCTACATCCTCAGGCCTGGACTGACTTTTTATTTTGAGGAAAGGTCTCACTGAATTGCTCTTTGGCCCTGAACTCACATTGTAGTCCAAGCTGGCTTTTAACTTGCTGCAGTTATCCTTCCTCAGCCTTGTGAGTACAGGCCTGTTCCACAAGGTTCCATACAGCTTTTAATTATGTGAACAGCCATGGCTGTGACTTCTGGTGTCTCACTGTCTCAACACTCTGCTTCTGTTTTATCTGGCTTATACTCAGAAGGGAAATTGATAGATTCCATATGGTAATTCCAATCTTAATTTTCTGAGGAGCTAAGGCTTTGCTGTAGTGCTTGTACTACTACAGGTTCCCAGTGAAAAGTGCACAGGGCATTTTCTTGGTTCTGGGGATTGAACCCCCTGGCATTAGGCAGGTGAGGCACAGCCTGCCACTTAACTATCCATATCCCAGCTCTTCAGATTCAGTACATTCCACATGTACTGTTTTATAATGTTAGAGTCCTGTACACTGTAGTAATTCACTCTTTTTCTTTGATGATGATGTTCCATCGTTTCTTTGTACTATACTAGGCTACTGTCCCTTTGGTGAACATTTGCTTTGTTTTTATCTTTTGGCTGTATACAAATGTTACTATGAACCAATCTATGCCCTCCATCCCCCAAAGCTAGCCTGGGCAATTTACAACTTGTCTTCTTCACATCTAAAAAGTAAAAGCAGGCTGGAGATATATATAGCTCAGCATTAACACACTTGCCTAGCATATACTACAAAGAAAAAAAAACTTTTTTTTCTTTTGAGACTGTGTAGCTACATTGGCTTTGAAGTTACTATGTAGCCCAGGTTTGCTTTGTTGATCTTCCTGCTTCAGCCTCCTACCTCCTGGGGTTACAGGCCGAAGATGTGATCTTTTCTTTAAAAATTTAAAAAAGATTTGTTTTTGTTCATTATGTGTCTGTGTATGGTTATGTGCATATGTTCCCAGAAGTCAGAGGCCTTGGCTGTTCTGGAGGTGGAATTACAGAAGGTTGTCAGCCGCTTTGGAAGAGCAGCAAGAGTTCCTAATTACTGAGCCATTCTTCTGGATCCCTGCTTTTATTGTTGTAACTGAATCTTTGCATCATTGTGAGTAAATAAGTAGTTTTCTTGGTTCATACTGTCTTTATTTGCCTCTTTATTAATCCTAATGCAGATACATCACGGAATCTAGAATTTCATGAACTGCATAGCACTGGAAATGAGCCCCCTCTGCTGGTTATGATCGGCTACAGTGACGGAATGCAAGTCTGGTGCATCCCTGTGAGTATACACAAGGGGTACCTTGGTGCCCAGCATAAGCTCTGCAGATACATTTAAGCATTATTAAGGCCTTGTGGAGAGTCATGGGAATGAGAGGCAAGTGGCAAACAGTCCTCTAAAGGACAAGTGGAGATGAGCAGGAATTGTGGGACTCATGGTTTATGCATGGTATCACTTTTATTTAGGGTAATACTATTAAATGGGGGTTGTTTCTGTGTTTTCTAATTTACACAAGAGTAAGCTGAGACTTGGGGGAAAGATTTGCAATTAGAAAATGTTAACAATATTGTAGGCAGACTTTTCTTTTCCACCTGCCAGTTCCCAAATAACTGACATGGAGACTTAATACTAATTACAAATGCTCGACCAATAGCTCAGGCTTGTTACTAGCTAACTCTGACATTTTAAATTAACCCATATTTCTTATCTGCCCTCTGCCATGTGGCAGGTACCTTCTTTCAACACAGCACACTCATCTTTCTTCTCTCTGTGTATTTGAGACTCCCCAGACTCTGTCTTTCTTCTTCCCAGTGTCCTTAGTCTGGTTTTCCCTCCAAACTTTATCCTGTCCAACTATTGGCCAGTTAGCTTCTTTATTAAACCAATCACAGTGTAATTTATACAGTATACAGAAAGATTAATCCACAGCACAATATATCAATTATTTTATGTCTGTTAAACAGTCACATGGGAAGCTGGGAGGGAGAGCCAGTTGGGGGATCCTGGCGGTAATGCCTAATCCCAGCACTTAGGAGGCAGAGGCAGGCGGATCTCTGTGAGTTCAAGACCAAAGCTAGTTCTGTAAGTCTAGTACTAGGACAGCCAGGGATACACAGAGAAACCCTGTCACAAAAAAACAAAACCAAACCAAATAAAAAAACCCCACAAAACCCAAAAAACATTCATATGGATCAACAAGATGGCTCAGTAGGTAAAGCTGTTAGTTGCTGAGCCTTACAAGTTGAGTTCAGCCTCCCCCCCATCCCTATAGAATCAGAGAACTGACTTCTGCAAATTGTTCTCTTTACACAGTTTCACAATGTCACATGCACAGGCTAGCACACATACAATCTTGCCTACATAATACTCAAATAAAAAAATTAAATATAGTTTTAAAAAGAGCCTAACATAGTGTTCTATGCCTTTAATCACAGACAAAGGCAGGAGGATCTCTGGGTTAAGGCCAGCCATGGCTACACAGAGAGACCCTGTCTCAAAAATACATACATACGTACGTACGTACGTACATACATATATACATACATACATACATACATACATACATACATACATCTATCTCAAAAAGTAGAAATCTGATTGCCTGGTGATAGGAGAAATAGAAGACATCGACAAAAGGGGGAAGTTTTTACCCTTTTGTACCCCTTGAATTTTGTACCAGATGAATTAGAATAAAACCTTTAGGGGCTGGAGACATGGCTTAGCTGTTAGGAGTACTGACTGCTCTTCAAGAGGACCGGGGTTCAATTCCCAGTACCCACATGGAAGCTCACAACTGTCTGTAACTCCAGTTCCAGGGCACCTGACATTCTCTTCTGGCCTCTGAGAGCACTAGGCATGTATGTAATGCACAGACATACATGCATGAAAGCAAATAGTCATACATGTAAAATAAAAATCATTAAAAAAACCAAGCTAAGTGGGGCTGGCCCTATGGAGGCATTTCTGTGAGTTTGAGGCTTTGCTGATCTATAGAGTGAGTTCCAGGACAGCCAGGGCAGTTATACAGAGACACCTTGTCTAGAAAAGCAAACAAACAAACAAAAATCACTTTTGTTTATTTCGTGAGGTATTCTTGAAGCTAGATTTGTTGCTGTGACATTGGCTGTTTTCTTTTGTAATGTCACTGCTCAGGAGCTCTTTTATGGACTTGAACAGCTTCATCATCTATTCTGATTTTGTAAATGACCACTGTTTGCTAATACAAATACTTTAAATATCCATAATTTTGACATTACATGTTATACTATAGGGCCAGATGTTACAGGCTTGTAATCCCAGTTACTTAACAGTTTGAGGCAGGGGGATGACAAATTCAGGGCCTGTCTGGGCAACTTAGTGGGATGATGTCTCAAAAAACAACAAAATAGATGTAATGAAATTGAACATATTCATATGTCTGTCAGTCTCTCAGTCTTTCTGTCTGTCTGTCTATGGCTTTCACACTTTGAGATGGCAATCTCTTTGAGGCTCACCTGGTCTCAGTCTCCATCTTCCATCTGTCTTTGTCTTGAGTTCTGGGATCACAAAAGCTATTTTTTTTTTGTTTTGTTTTTTGAGACAGGGTTTCTCTGTGTAGCTTTGCAGCCTATCCTGGTACTCACTCTGGAGACCAGGCTGGCCTCAAACTCACAGAGAGCCGCCTGCCTCTGCCTCCCGAGTGCTGGGATTAAAGGCATGAGCCACCAACGCCCTGCTCAAAAACTATTTTTTATGCCTGAATATTTGTGTAGAGACACTCCCCATCTATTTTTCTTTTGGTTTTTGGAGACAGGGTTTCTCTGTAGCTTTGGAGCCTGTCTTGGAACTCACTTTGTAGACCAGGCTGGCATGGAACTCACAGAGATCAGCATGCCCTGCTAAGATTAAAGACATGCAACACCACCACCTGGCTCTCCCTCTTACCTTTGAAATAGGATTTTACTGTGTATCTTAGGTTGGCTTTGAACTCACAGCAATCCTGCTCAGCTGCCTGAGTGCTCCAATCATAAGTGTGTAACACATTGACTTGCTTTGGTGGGTAAATTCTGTATAGTGGAGTTGCTGGCACAAAAATACTGAGTACATTTATGGTTTCTGACTTTTTTTTTTTAACTTATGTGTATGGGTGCCTGCCATGTGTGGGTGAGTGTCTTAGGAAGCCTGAAGAGGGTGTGTTGTATCCACTGAAACTGGAGTTACAGGTGGTTGTAAGCTGCCCAGGTGGGTGCTAGTACTCAAACTCAGAACCTAGAAGAGCAGCAAGTAGCAAGTCTCCTTAACCTCCGAGCCATCTCTCTAGCCCTGTAATATATGTATATATACACTCTGTTGTTAGCTTTTTGTGATGCTGAGGATTGTATCTAGGATGTGTGGTAGGCAACGATACATCTCTAGCCCCCTAGTCCCTTTTCATGTATACGAAGATCTTTAGGGTGGTGATAATTGCCTCTGTAATGTAGGTGGGAAAATAGACACATAAAGTAAGATGAGAAGTGGCTCAGTGCTACAGAGCAAGACTTGTTCCTCAGCCTCCAAGTGACTTTATGTTAGATACAGATGGAGTTTGGAAGAGCGCTGTGATTAGAGGGCCAGGCATTTTAATTCTGTTTTTGTTATTGTTCCCTGGGGTAACATTTTCATGAAAACATTTATTAGCAATATCCTACTTCAGATTTACTGGAGGTTGGGATACTCTAGAGCTGTGGTTCTCAACCTAGCTGTGGGTGTAATCCATTTGGGAATTGCATATCAGATAGCCGCTTACCAGATATTTGCATTACGATTTATAACAGTGAAATTACAGTTATGAAGTAGCAATGACAGTTATTTTAACATTGGGGGTCACCATGACATGAGGAGCAGTATCAAAGGTGGATGCATTTGGAAGGCTGAGAACCACTGCTCTACAGAATAGAATTTGTCTTAAATGACATTATAACAAAAGATTACACTTGTATTACTTTAACATTTTGAGTTGAAAAATTTGTTTATGGGTCAGCAAGATGGCTCAACAGGTAAAAGTGCTTGCTGTCAAGCTTGACAACTGAGTTCATGGTGGAAGGAAAGAACCAACTCACACAGATTATCCTCTGACCTCCACACAAGTGTCCAACAAATAAATCAATAAATGTACTAAAAATTTCACAAATTGCTAATGTACTTGTTGCTCCATTCTGGTCATAGGACTATCATACCACAGAGAAAGGATTGAAGCTGTATTTTTCGGCTGGAGAATGCTTCTGGCTGCCAGGAACAGTAGTTTTTTCACTTTTACTCATCCCCACCCCTAAGTAATGGGAACAGATCCTAGGCCTTACTCATGTGGGGCAAGTGTTCCGGTGTGCAGGCGGCTCCACTCTTGGCTTCAATTCATGTTTTCAAGGATTTGCCTTGTTTTGTAACCTATCAAGAGGAAACACACAAGTTGAATTGAGGGAGTGGTTTCATTAGTGTAACTTTTCTGTATTAATAGGGAAGTGACTACATTCTGCTCCACATGCTGTTTGTTTACAGGCATGTTGTAAGGGGTGGCTTTCATAGGATGGTTGACTGGATTAGGGGTGTTGACTGGATGGAGCACATTCTTGTTATGGGACTCAGGTGGCTCTGTTCACCCACTTGCTTGGTGATAATTAGATGCATCACTTTGAATAGTTTCAAAGGTGGCTTGTATCATCTCAGAAGATCTTAAAAGGATCTAATCCTCCTTTCTCTCCAATTGTGTTTGTGAAGGTCAAAGTAGCCGTCTCTTGCTGGCCTAGCCCCTGAGGAGTAGGCAGAGGGAGAAGTGAGCTCACTGTGTTCTTGGTTTGCTTTTGGAGTTTTTGGGGTCCTTCTAGGACATTATCCCAGGTAACATTTTGCGTGAGGTCACAGTTACTTTGATTTAGGTGAGAAGGCCACTATGCTTGTGAGTGTGGAACTACGTTGTCATTCTGGCTTGGCTTGATCAGATTCCCAGCACAATCCAACAGCTGTACTTCATCACTTCCCAAGTAGTACAGCAGAAAACAGACCATGACAGTGATTTAGTTCTTATTTTCATTTGTAAACTTTTTTTTGGCAGTATGGAGATTGATGAGACCCTTGTCTCTGAGGCAGACACTCTTTCTGCTGAGCTACTGTGAAAGGCTGGGGTGGACTTGCACATGTTCCCAGCAGTTACTACACCATCTCAGCTTGTACCCAGAAGTTCTAGCCTAGACAGTGGAGCTTATGCTGGTCAATAAATTGACTTTTACAGATCTTAGCTGATGGCAGGTCACAGTGCTTTTCAAACCATATCCAGTCCATGGGTCACTGCTGCTTTTTTTGGTGGGCAGTGGGGTGGGGGGTAGTTCAAGACAGGGTTTTTCTGTGTAACATGTTTCTCTGTGTAACAGCCCTAGCTATCCTGGAACTTGCTCTGTAGACCAGGCTGCCTTCGAACTCACAAAGATCTGACTGCTTCAGCCTCCTGAGTGCTGGGATTAAAGGCATGGGCTACCAAGGCTGGCTTCCATTTGTTGACTTTAATCAAAATTTTATGACACTCAGGGCCTCATGGATGCTAGCAAGGACCCATGCATTGAACTGTAACCCTGGCCCCTGTTTGTTGATTTTATGTTATTATTCCCAATGTGTGTCTAGAGTACCTGCATGGCAAGCACAGGGCCTGACCTTGATTATCACTTAACCTCTGACCCCCACCAAAACTCAGTTCAAACCTCAGTTTTAAAAATTAATTCAAGTGTATGGGTGTTTTGCTTGCATGCATGACTGTGTACCATGCACATGCTTGGTGCCTGTGGAGGCCAGAATTGGGCATCAGAAACCCTGAAACTGGAGTCAAAGATGACTGTGAGCTGCCATGTTGTTACTGGGCAGTAAACTCCTGTCCTCTGGAGGAGCAGCTGTCTCCCTAGCCCCCTAAACTTTATAAATGATAGATGGGTCAGGTGACTCATGCTTGCAATCTTAGTGCTTGGGGAGAGCTTGCTGCTTTTGGAGTTATGGGCCAGCGTATTTTAAAAAACCATATGTCCTAAAATTAAAGCTCAAGTCCCAACACTCAGGAGGCAGCAGGAGAAACAGGAGTTCAAAGTCATCCTCAGCTATATAGTAAGTCTGAGGCCAGCCTGGGCTATAAAAGGCTATGTCTTCTGAAATGTTATTTTCTTTATAATGAAACATCATTTAGATTTCTCATTTTGTTATTTTAATCTCAAGAATATTGAGATAAATATTGCGATGGTTATGTAATTTTGGGAGATCAATACAAGTAAGGCCCTTGTTAGTTTTGCCAAATTGCATTCTTTTAAAGCCAGGCCATTTATATTTCCCTACTCATTCATTAACTCATTCACTTAGCAAAGATTTATTGATTGTCCATTACATGCCAGACTGCATTGAAGGTGCTGGGAAAACAAGACTGAACAAAACAAAGCGATTCTGTTTTTGGAATTTCTATTCTTGGTAGTTGGAAGATGGGGACGAGTTAGTGTGTGTCTTCTGTGTTAGATGGCGACCAGTGGTGGTGGCGCCAGCCTTTCATCACAGCACTTGGGAGGCAAAGGCCGGTGGACCTCTGTGTCTACAAAGAGAGTTCCAGGATATCCAGGGCTACACAGAAAAACCATGCCTATATGGTGGCCAGGGTGATGCTAGGTTGTTGGTGTTGTAGGATGCTGTCTGACAGGCTCCCAGAGACCCAAACGAGCAGAAGGGTAGAACAATGACACAAGTGATTATTTGAAAGAGGCACGTTCAAAGGCAGTGCAAACACTGTTGGGAATATGCTTCAGATAATAAAGAACAGTAAGGGGGTGGTCTCAGCTGGAGTTTTGTGGCAATGTGAAGGATGTGAGGCGGTCATGAGCAGGGAGTGGTGGCACACACTTCTGATCCCACGACTCCAGAGGCAGAGGCAGAGGCAGGTTAGTGAGTTCCAGACTAGCCTGTGCTGTTTATGGCAAAACCCTGGCTCAGAAGGGCGAGTGTGTTAAATCACATGGCTATAGTGGGTTAATGCTTTGGTGCCATAACAAGGAAGTCTAAAATGTGCATATAGAGCAAAGTTGAAACATTTTTGTATTGAAAACATGCTCATCCAAAACCTGGATTGGCCCCCTAAAATTTTACCATGCTGAGGCTCAAGCAATTGGCTCAGTGGCTAAAAGTGCTTATTGTTCTTAAGGAAGGACCTGTGTTTGGTCCTCAGCACCCACATATTTGCTCACAACTGCTTATATCTCTAGTTCCAGGGGTTCACATCCTGCTTCTGGCCTCACCTCACACATGACATTATTCAAGGAATTCTCTGTCCCAAATTACCTTAGGTTCCACTCCATATACTCATCATCAGTGGTCTCATGGAGGGCCCAGCTTATATTGCTTTTCCTGCTGTAGAGTTTCCTTTACCCTTATGGATTATTTTTCTACCCTTAGGAATTAGTGTTTCTGGAAACAATCATGTTGTCTGGTGTTGGGGTTTGAACCTAGAACCACATTCACTCCAAGCAGGTGCTCCGCACTGAGCTGCACTCCCAGCTCACTCCCTTACTGGGTTTCTACTTCTGGTCGTTAGTGACTACATGAAGATCCTTGAATAAGTCTTTGTGGAAAACTATGCATCCACCTCTCTTGGATAACTACCTGTGTGTGGGTTTGCTGATTCATGCGCTTGGAATGTGGTCTATTTACAAACGTGTAAAGCCTTTTTCAAGGAGACCGTACCATTATATATTGCTCATAGCTGTGTATGACTAGTTCTGCATCCTGGCCAATGTTTGATGTCATCCATCTTCAGAATTTTAGTTTTATGGTGGCTAATTTGAGAATTTAATTAGCTTTAGTGTTTCCCTTGTGACTGATAACATTGAGCACTTTTTTCTTGTTTGGCTTTCCTTATATGTCTTTTAGTAATGTTCTGCTCAAAATCTTTCCCCATCAAGAAATGTGTTTTTCCTCTACCACTGAGCTGCATACCCAGGGGTTCCCACCCACACTGAGTCTTTGAGGACATTGCAGGATTTTGTGTGCAGAGAAGATTTCAGTGTCAGGATATGTGAGTTTGATTTAAATGTGTGGACCACAGTCTGATGAGTGACCTGTTTGCTCATTCACAACAAAGTTAAATGCAGAAAACAGTACCTGTACTATTTGGAAGCCTGTTTGCCACTGTACAGCATCTAGTTGTGTTTGTGGTTTATAGAAATGTCTGTTAGTTAGGAGAGAAAACATTCACATATTTGTGCTGTCATAAAAGGATGTCCAGTTTGATGGACCATATTTAGGGAAGTATCTTATAGGAGTTTTGTAATATTTATAGTGATATTTATTGGTACTGTTTGTGTACTCGATCCTTTAAAGATTTTCCTTTTCTAAGGTGGGCGTTGGTGGTGCACGCCTTTAATCCCAGCACTTGGGAAACAGAGGCAGGCAGATCTCTGTGAGTTCAAGGCCAACCTGGTCTCCAGAGGGAGTGCCAGGATAGGCTCCAAAGCTACACAGAGAAACCCTGTCTTGAAAAACCAAAAAAAAAAAAAAAAAAAAAAAAAAAGATTTTCCTTTATATATTGGAAACTTCTTTTTAAGACAGGACCTCATGTAGCTCAGACTGCTTTTGTTTCTGTGGATGACCTGGAACTTCTTTAGTGCTGAGATTGCAGGCCTGCACTACTGTGCAGTGTTGGGAATGTCACTCAGGGCTTTGTGCACACTAGGCCAGCATCTACCAACTGAACTCTACCCTAGTCTCCATCTGTTTACTTAGGTTTGAATCAAGAACCTGGTGGATGCCTTCCATATTGTATATTACTGAGAACATTCCTCGTCACTGTCTTAATTTGCTTAACACAAAGAACTCCTTTATGATTTTTGAAATATATTTGCAGTTAAATGTTAATTGTGGGCATGGGAGTAGGATAGTGAATTTTCAGGGTGAAGATGTGAATTCTGGGAGTATAGACTTGTTAATACTCGTTAGTAACAGATTCTCCTGGCTGTTGTGGTGGTTAGAATGAAAATGGCCTCCATTTGCTCATGTATTTGATTACTTAGTCCCCAGCTGATGGAACTGTTTGGGAAGGATGAGGAAGTGTGGCATTGTTGGAGGAGGTGTGTCACTGAGGGTGGGTTTTGAGGTTCAAAGGCCCACAGCATTCCCGTTATCTCTCTCTGCCTTGTGCATATGGATCACAGATTTGTCTCTGCACTACTGTGCAGTCACACGCTGCATGCTGGCTTTTTATGTAAGCGCTCCTGTCCACTGGACCACCTCTCTAGCCCCTGGAATGGCATCACTTCTGAAGAAATAAAATTTGAGTTCATTGACACTCACATGTTAAAAATTAGTGGAAAATGGCATATTTAAAAATGATTATAAAGGCTTCTCTTAAAGTTTATTTACATAAACTGGGTATGATAGTTTGTGGCCCTAATCCCAGCTGCCCAAGAGTCTGGGGCTGGAGGTTTCCTCCCCCCCACCAATGTCTGAGACCCAAGTAGGGTTGGTGTGTAGTTTATACCTTTAATCCACTATATAGGTGGTATGGCAGAGGACTATGAGTTTGAGGCCATCCTCCAATAGCTTGTAAGAGCCTGACTCAATACAAACGAGCAAACCAAAACAAAAGAACACAAAATAAAATCTGGTCTGTTATCACAGCTGTGCTGGCAGTTCAAGGCCAGTTTGTGCAGTTTTAACAAGTCCCATCTCAACAAAAACTGCTCAAGTTTCTGGGGACATTGCTCAGTAGTAAGACGCTGGCCTTGTACTCATATGACCTTGGTATAAATTTCCAATATGTTTTGCTGTCTGTTTACATGGCTACTTAGGTTTCTTAATGTATTTACAAATATTTACCATTCTAATAAAATAATGAAATATTGATTAGAGTACTTGGAAGGTGCTGGTTGTAGAAAAGTTATTTACCATGTGTTCTGGAGCTTTGAATGTGCTTCTGATATTGGACACTAGGTGTCACTGTTACATTGGTCTACGAAAACTAGAAAATGTCTGCCATAAAGCTTTACATACCAAAATTCTGAGAGCAAACACGTGAGGGCATATTTGAGGTAAAAACCAATTAGTTCATTATTTATTAGAAACTATATGCCAATAGACATTGCCACGTTGAAACTGTTAACCAGGAAACATTTTTATAGGTTTCATTTGGGAATAATAATGAAGTTAGTGATTTGAGTGCACTGAAAGCAGGGCAGGTTTGGAGCCCATGCACGATGCCGATGCCTTTGTTGAGAACAGGGCTTATTTTGTTTGTTCTGTTCTTTTCTTACTGGAAGGAGAAGTGATGGATGGGTCTTCATTGGGTGTCATATTGAATAAAAAGCAGAAATGAGGGGGCTTGTTGAAATATTTTTCCTATATTGACTTTTCTTTCTTCTTATTTTATTTTTTTAGCCAGCATTTCTTTGTAACCCAGATTGGTCTCAAACTCTTGGCAGTTGTCCTGCCTATGCCTCCTAAGAGCTGGTATAGGCATGTGTCACTGTGCCTGGCTCTATAAAATATTTAATCTTTTATTAGCTTAATTATTTTATTGAAATCTAGGCTAGCATTCAAAGTAATGGGTTTCATTAACGGCATCTTCACACATGTGCTCTCTTGTCTCATTCTTTCCTTCCCCTCTAGTATGTTTCTTAAGGCAGTCTTTTAGAGCAGTCCATCTGAAATGTAACTTTTCTGTGTGTGTTAATAGCATTATGTAAATTTGGCTGATTAGATGTAGGCTGGTTGAAGTTTATCTTGAATTGGAATCTTTCTTGAATGAGAGCTTTTCTTTTTGCTCTCCAAGAGACAGGGTTCTCTGTAGCCTTGACTGTCCTGGAACTGACTCTCTAGACCAGGCTGGTCTCAAACTCACAAAGATCCACCTGCCTCAGCCTCCCGAGTGCTGGGATTAAAGGTGTGTGACACTACTGCTAGGCTCAGGTTTATCGTTTGATGACTTTTTCCTTGCATATGTGTATTTGTGCTTGTATGCATACAAACAAGTGAAGCTCAACTGGAAGAATTTTCAAGGACCTTTTTCTCATGAAGTTCCCTAGAGAGCATTCCTCCTCCCTGACTGGCAGGACAATCACTGTCCTGACCACAGATTACCTTTGCACTTTTTAAACATAATTTAAATTGATGCAGTATGGAATCACCCGTGTCTGTCATCTTCTGCTCAGTGTATATGTTAGATTCATCCCAGTCAAGATGTAGCAAGAGAATGAATTAAAGGCAATCGAGTTTGTGTGCCTGAGTGATTGTGAAGTGTTTATGACAGCTGCTAGGCTGACACTCTCTGTAATGGTGCTACATTGACTTCTGAGCACCTTCCAGTCTGCCTCCAGGCGTGAGTGTCAGGTTGTCTGAGTGCTTTTGCATTAACATCTACCCCAAGGAAGCTCTTTTGACTACAGAAGTGTTAGCTGTAAATGGAAGATACCATTAGAGCAGCTTCAAAGGATGGAGCGATACTGAGATTGGTGGGTGCTGAAGCCATCGCTGGGGTTTTGAAGTGCCATGTCTGAGTCAGCTGTGCATAGCCAAGGGGTGCATCGTGTTGCTCTCCTTTCATCTTCTTTTGGAAAATCAGGCTGGAGGGAAAAGGTTAAAGTTGCCTCAGTGCTTTTTCGATGTGTGTGAAAATTTGGAAGTATGAAAATATGATTACAAGTTCCATTCATTATTTATGTTCTGTGGTTTTCATACTGTTCCTGAGACTCACTCCCTTCTTGCTTCAAGTTTTGTGTTTTGTGTTTAGTGTCAAGACCAAAATACAGACTGGCTTGCTGTCTCCTTCATGTGGTCAGCAAATCTCTGTTCTTTAAGTTGTAAGTTCTCACAAATACACATTTTAGGTGGTTTTGTGGTTTGTGTTTTCTTCCTTGCTGGCATACAGAGTCTGTTATGGAGACACTGACACTTTGGCATTAGCTGAATCATTTGTGGTTGGGCGGCAAAAAAACAACAGAAAACTTCTTCCCCTCTTGCAGAAAGACTGCCTGTGCCTGTTAGGAATGCATTCCTCAAACTGTTCTAAGGTTCTGAAACTGTCGAAGTATAGAGCTGTAACATGAAACACTGGCAGTGCCTTGTTAAAGCAAAAAGCCTCCCAAATTAAAGATGCTAGCTTGACATTCAGCGTGGTTTCTCATGTTGATGCCCAGACATCTTAAATTCCCAAGCTTTTTTTTTTTTTTTTTTTAATCCTCCTGCCTCAGCTTCTCCAGCTGAGTAGTAAGTGCAGTTATGTGCCAGCATGCCTGTCTGAGAACTGTAGGAGATGCTTGTGTCTTTTGAGGTGGGACACTTTTAGTCAGGCGCTCTCCTTTTTTCCTTTGTCTTTATAGTGAAAGTTCAATCCCATGATCTATGGAAGGATTTGTTCCAGATACCACACTCCTCCCCCCCCCCCCCAAAAAAAAAAAAAACTCGTAGATACTTCTGTCTCTCTTATTAAACTGTAGTAGTTGTAGTAGTTGCATATAACCCAACCACAATAGCCTGAGTACTTTTAAGTTATTTTAGGTTATGATACCTAGTACAGTATCAGTCCTGTATTAATAGTTGTTAGGTGTAGTGTTATAATAACAATGTAAAAACCCTCTGTGATCAGTACAGATGTGTCACACCTGCTTTGATATGGTGTTGGAATGAAATGACACCGTGGACACAAAGGACTGACTGTACAGCATCAAGGTGGCTTCAGAGTATTCCAGGGAGAAGCTGTGAGCGCCTGTGTGGTTGCTTTGGCTAATTAATAGCTAATTAAAATCTCCCTTCTTCTGTCACCTGGAATGCCTGGCCAGAGTTGGCATTATAAGTACGTGCCAGCTCATGGCTGGCCATTTTGGCTTCTTTACTGAGTTATTAAGTTCAGGTGATGCCTGCCATTGCCTTACCCCATAGTAATATATATCCATTTCTCCCTAATGAGAAGGATTTTTGTTACTCCTCAAGGTAAACTACAATGTAACAGTTTTCCTTTTAAGTAATTTTTTTTTTTTGGTTTTTCCAGACAGGGTTTCTCTGTGGCTTTGGAGGCTGTCCTGGAACTACCTCTTGTAGACTAGGCTGGTCTCAAACTCTTAGAGATCTGTCTGCCTCTGTCTCCTGAGTGCTGGGACTAAAGGCGTTTGCCACCACCGCCCGGCCCTTTGAAGTAATTTTATTCAATTCAATTAGTATATGATTAATTATTACCAGTTTACAAATTGATAATGACACAACTGTATATTTGTAAGAGTGTGAGTCTTTTTTATTGCTTTAGGAATTGAATTAAAATATTTTTTAGATTTATTCATTTTATGTTTATGAATGTTTTAACTGCATTTTGTGTGTGCACCATGTATATGCTTGGTGCCCACATAGTTGAGATGGCATCTGATCCTTTGGAACCAGAGTCGTGAGTCACCTTGTGGGGGCTAGGAGCTGAAACCGTGTCCTGGAAGAACAAGTGCTCTTAATCTCTGCATTCCTTCCTTTTTTCTCTATGTTTTTGCTTTTTATCTCTCCTTCCTTCCCCTTTGCTATTAGGGAAAACATTAATTTTGGGAATTATAATGATTTCCCATGCATTCTGTATACATTTAAATTGTAGGGTTTTTTTCCCAAGTAGTTTTAGATCTACATAGGAATTAAGCTGAAAGTAGATTTTCCCCATTCCTCCTTCCTGTTAGTAACACCTCAGAGGCTGTGTAGTGACTGTTACAGTAGATGAGCCAGTGTTTACCTTGTTTACTTATTTTATTTAAAACATTTTACATTTTCATTTTCCATGTGACTGTTTTTCCTGCATGTATGTTTGGGTACCACTTGAGTGGCTGAAGAGGGTGTTGGATCTCCTTGTACTGTGAGCCACCACGTAGGTGCTGGGAATTGAACCCAAGTCCTTTGGAAGAGTAGCCAGTGCTTTTAACCACTGAGCCATCTCTCCAGCAGCATTCTTTTCTTGTCTTTGAGACAGGGTCTCATTGTGTAGCCCCAATCAGCTGGAGCTCTCTATGTAGACCAGGCTGGCCTGGAACTGACAGATCCTCCTGCCTCTGCCTCCCCAGTACTAAGATTATAGGCATGTACCAACACACCTGGCCTAGTAGAGATCTTTTTTTTTTTTTTTTTTAAATCAAAGCTATGAATCATAGGTAATAGTTGGGCAGTGGTGGTGGTGCACACTTTTAATCCCAGCATTCAGGAGGCTGGGAAAACAAGTGAATATTTGTGAGTTCGAGGCCATTGAGGTATATAGAGTTGAGTTCCAGGACAGCTAGGGCTACACAGAGAAACCCTTAGAAAAAAAATCCTAAAAAATTTTTTTAAAAAATCACAGGTAATAACATTCTTGTAGATCCATGAATTAAGTTGTTCCATAATGTGTTCTTTTACACATCAGTAGATAGCTGTATATTCCTTTACAGGATTTAAGAACAGTGGGTTATAGGTATAACTGCTGAACACTAAAATAGATAGGTGCAGTCATTTGTCTTTTATTCCCTCAACAAACATATCCTTGATCTAACTCTCTTTTAGTATTAATTATGTACTACATGTTTTTAAACATATAACTGTATATCTATATAAGTTATGTTTGTATAAGTTATTTGCTTATTACAAAGCTATTCTGAGGTAGCAGATTTATATATCATATAAACATAACAGTCTAGTTTGTTTTCGACTAAAGTAAACTGTTAGGGTGCTGGTCTTTTTAGGTATGTGCTGTAGATACTCTGCATTGTTAGTTACCACAGGTGATTTGGGCAGTAAGAGTAAAAATTTAAGGAACACAGATATTAGTGGTTTTGTGGTCCAAGACTTCCCCAGGTGGAGTTAGACTGTTCACTTAACTTGATGACTCTGAGATGAATAGAGTTTTTGATTTAGAGGCAAAATGTGCTTGAGAGAGACCTGAAAAGTTCTTGTTTTCCAAGTCTCATGGCTCACTTAAAAATTCAGATTCCGATGCCGGGGAAAGAGCTCAGTGCTTTCCAAGCAAGCCAGAGGACTTAAATTAAACCCCAGACTCCCATGTAGAAACTGGGTATACATTGTATGTAGTTCCTGTGCTGGGGAGGCATAGACTGTCTGATCCTGGAACTCAGGCTTACCACTCACTCCCAAGGCCCTCCCCCCACAAGAGGGTTTGGTGGTATTTTTTTTTTTTTATCATCTAACAAAGCTTACCTGAGGATCAGAGTGAAAAGCTAGCCACACTAGTTAGCCATAGAGGCCAGGCAATGGTGGCATACACCTTTAATCCCAGCACTGGGGAGACAGAAGATGGATCTCTGTTAATTCAAGGGGCACCCTGAACTACATGAAATTGATCCAGTCTAAAAGAGAAACAGAATTCACACCAAAGGTGATCTTAGTACTTGGGATCCCATGCCTTTAATCTAATTCCAACACTAAAGAGAAATATAAGGTGGGAGGATACAGGAGCTCAGTACAGTCTGAGGTTTGTTGGAGACAGATGCAGTCTGGAGATGTAGTCTGAGGACAGGATCGCCCCTTCAGTCCGAGCATTGGTAGAGGTGAGAACTCTCTAGTGACTGGCCGCTTGGTTTCTCTGATCTTCAGCTTTAACCCTAATATCTGTCTCTGGGTTTTTATTATTAATACCAATTAGAATTCGTGCTACTAGATGGTGGGGATGGAGAGTTAGCTCAGTGTAGGATTTATTTAAAATATTGTGGTTTTTGTTTTTTGCTTGTTTTTGAGACAGAAGCAACATCCAATTCACCTTGAGCTCACAATGCATCTCAGTCTGGTTTTGAGGTTGTGTCAGTCCTCCTACCACAGCATCCAGAGTATTGGGATTATGGCCATATGCCACCATACCAGAAAGCTCTACGAGTTCTGAGGCTGGGTCTCATTCTGTAGCCCAGGATGGCCCTGAACACTACATCCTCCTTCATCTGCCTCTCAAGTGCTAGGTTCTAGGCTGTGACACATCCTCCTATCTTAAACTGGCTAGAGCCTTAACAATTTATCGATCTTTTCTGAGAACCAGCTTTTAGTTTCATTGCCCCCCCCACCCCCACTGATTTTCTTTTTTCAGATTTATTGATTTCACCTTTGTGCTTGCTTCCTTTGATTTGGTTCTTTTTTTCGTCTCATAGGTTGTTTTAGAAATCTCAGAGCCTCTTTTTTCAACTCTGTGCATTTAGGAGTGTGGATTTCACTCTGTGACTGCATACTACAAGTTGCAATTGGCTTTTTATTTTCATTTAGTTAAAAATATTTTAAAGTTCAGCTTGGTGATACATGCTTTGTAATCCCAGAACTTGTGAGGGTCAGGAGTTCAAGGACAGCGTGGGCTGCATGAGACCCTGGCTCAAATGAAAACAGAGAAAACAAACCATAAACAAAATATTTTTAAAAAATTTTGAAACTTTCTTCTTTGAACTGTGTGTTGTTTATAGATTGGTTGCTTAATCTCACTAGTGTTTTGTTATTTTCCAGATGTCTTGCTGTTACTAATTTCTGCTGTAGTTCCATTGTGGTGAGAGGGTAGTATGTGGTTAAGGTGTGTTTGCCAGCTACAGGACGGATACCTCAAGTTTTACAGTATATAAAGTGTAGTGTTACTGTCATCACTGTATACCAGGGTGGGAAAAGTTGGTCATTACTGTATTTGGAATTAAGTTATAGATTTAACTTCTCCAGAGGTGCTGAGTTGAGTCCGTGAGTCTCAGTCACATTCTTTACTGTTATATCTGCCTCAGTTCTAATGCTAATGTCCTTCAGGATAACAGTTGGGGATAACCTGGCTTCACAGATGCTCATCATAGTAAATGCTGTTAGTTTATATATTAGTTTGGGCCTGACTGGCATATCCAGAGGTTGACTTGCAATTCAGGTAATATATAAGTCTGCTATTTTGGCACTCTGTCAGGATGGCTGATTTAATGGCTATCTATAGAAAGAACCCTGATACATTCTAATGGAAATGTGAATTGATATCAGGGCTTTGGAAAACAATTCGGTTAATCATGAAAGCTGCATCTATACCTACCTCTTATTATTTTTTTAAAAAACACTTTTTTTGTATGTGTTTTTTGTGTTTACTGCCTGAATGTATGTCTGTGCACCACTTGTACTACTGGTGCCCACGGAGGGCATTGGATTACCTGGAAATGCAGTTACATACATTTGGGAGCTACCATATAGGTGCTGGAAATCAAACCCAGGTCTTTTAGAAGACAATTAAAGCCAGTGGTATTAATTGGAGACTTGTTTCCTGCTGTTTTTTTTTTTTTTTTTTTTTTTTAACTCTGGTTAGCCTGGAACTCAGTGATTTACCAACCTCTACCTCTTGAGTGCTGAGATTTAAGACATATGTCACCACAATCAACATTATTTTTAATTTATTCTTGCTTAAACATCTCTGTATTTATATGTGCTTGCTGAATGGCCACAAAAGCCAGAAGAAGGCATTGGATACCCTTTTACAAGATCTGTGACAGGTGTTAAACTCTGGTCCTCGGGAAGAGCAACAAGTGCTTTTTTTTTTTTTTTTTCCCCGGAGACAGGGTTTCTCTGTGTAGCTTTGGAGCCTATCCTGGCACTCGCTCTGGAGACCAGGGTGGCCTCCAACTCACAGAGATCTGCCTGCCTCTGCCTCCTGAGTGCTGGTACTAACGGTGTATGCCACCACCGCCCAGCATACTGTTAGTTTTTGATACTTCAGAGTATTGTAAAACAGCCTAAAAAAACGTAGTGTACATTGCTGTGAAATTAGATGACTGTATGGTGGCCTCTAGAGAATATCTGGCAGATAGTCCTTGGAAGAATTAGTGAATTCTTTCTCTTGACTTTATATTTATGTAGTATGCATTTTTTGGTGGAATTGGATATTGAACATAGGGCCTCAGCATTCCTACACCGAGCTACATCCTAGTAGCACTGTTTCTTCTTCTTCTTCTTCTTCTTCTTCTTCTTCTTCTTCTTCTTCTTCTTCTTCTTCTTCTTCTTCTTCTTCTTCTTCTCCTCCTCTCCTCCTCCTCCTCCTCCTCCTCCTCCTCCTCCTCCTCCTCCTTCTCCTCCTCCTTTTGGTTTTTTGAGACAGGGTTTCTCTGTGTAGCTTTGTAGACTAGGTTGGCCTCAAACTCACAGAGATCCATCTGCCTCTGCCTCCTGAGTGCTGGGATTAAAGGTGTCCACCACCATAGTCCAGCTAGCATTGTTTTTTTCTTAAACAGTTTTTGAGATAGGTTCTCACTAAGTATCCGCAGCTGGTCTTGAACTCATTCTGTACAGCCCACTTGGAAGAGCTTGGAACTGTGTTCAATAAACATTAAGACCTGGGACTTGATTTTTTTTCAGACAAGTCTTTGCTCCACAGCCCAGGCTGGCTTTGAAATTGTAATTTTGAGGGTTTGGGCCTTGGAGTCTTGGATTATAGCTGTGTGCCACCATGACCTGCTTTCTCCCACATTGCTACAGTGGCCGGGAAGCTGGAGTCTGCTGGGTCCAAACTAGAACTGTATTACAGGCCTGTCAGTAGTAAGATTTGTAAAATAATAGTGTTTCATCCAATGAGATTCTTTGCAGCAATAGAGAAGGAAAAAGCCTGCAGTCACATGCACCAACATGAATTAATTTATAGCCAGTAATGTAGAAGAGATTCTACAAGAGTATACTGTATGATCCCACTTATACTGTGTCCAGTAACTAAAACCTGTGTACAGTCTTATAAGTTAACATTCTGGTTATGACTGTTGAGTGATGTGGTAAGCCTTCTAAATTTTCATAGTTATTTGTTATTTATTTATTTACTAATTTTTGTGGAGACAGAGTGACACTTTGTAGCCCTAGCCAATGTGGAATTCCTGGTGTAGGTCAGGTTGGCCTGGAGTTGTGATGGGGATCCTCCTGCCTCTGCCTTCTGAGCATTTGCCTGACTCTCATTTTCTTGAGGTTTATGTCAGTAACAGATGCTTTATGGAACATCAGTAATCTACATGCAACTAGTGATCTGTACATTTTAAGCAGATTGTTGTCTCTCAGTAAAGTTTATCAAGAAAAGGTCATTTGTAAACCATAGTTCTGTTTCTGCAGGGCAGGTGGTGCAAGTGTACTTCACTGCAGTGTGAAAGCTCTGGTGTTGGATTGAGTTTTCCATTCTGTCGCTGGTGGGACACTGGGTTTCAGAGCAGGCTGGCTTCTAAAACTTTCATTTGATTTTAGAATTCTCTGAAAGTTTTCTCCACACTCTTCCAGATCTTTTTGTATGTGTATTGTTGTCTCGTGAGTTGTAATTTATTTTTCCTTAGATTGAGTTATGAGATTCTAAACTTGTATTCCCCTGCCCCATTCCAGTTTGGTATGTAATTTGCATATTTTCACCATGTGAAAGCTATTTTCTATGGTTGGAAAAGATTTTTTTCCCTACAGTGTGAACAAATCATTCTTTGTTCTCCTTATTGTGCCTTCAAACTGGTACGTCCGGTTTATGCCCCAAACAACAAAAGTCTGTCATCAGAAATTAAAATGCCAGCAAGAACAAAGGCAGAGACCAGGAGGAGCTGGGGAGAGGTTCCCTCTAGTGCCTTCCTCTCCTGTTACTGTTACCACAGTGGCCTGGAAGCTGGAGTTCTGGGTCCACTCTCCCTGGTTCTGTCCAGGCCGTTCTTGGGTTGTTAGTTTAAAAGTGAGCTTGTGGCTTCTTTTCAGGCTATAGGGTCCTCACTGTTGAGATTCCTTGTCATTTTCAGAGATATTTTTTCTAGGAAACCCAAAAGTAGTTTTGACTACTTGTAACACTGTTTTGGTATTTATTTGAAAGCAAAGTTACCCATGAGCACACTGCAGGAAAGCATTAGAGGCAGCTGGGGAGCATCCCTGTATGTCTGTGTTCTCTCTGACATGTGGAAGGCTTGCTATCTGGATATGTCTTGGTAACACCCTCTGCCCAGCCTAGTTCTAATTTAGGATTTTCATGTACATTTGGAGGATTCTTTCCCGGGAGGCTGATATTTGTGACTTACATTTTGCAGTTAGAATTACGCTTCTGGTTTTAGCAGGCTGTGATCCTGAGTTTAGTACATTCACAGATCTCTGTATATGTGACACAGCATTTCCTCCTTCTCTTGTCCTATGCTCTACTCAGGATCCTAGAACCCTAATTCATGCCATGAAGTATGGACAATGAATGTGGTGATGCAATTTCAATGTTTTCCTCATGTTTTTGTTTTTGTTTTTGTTTTTGTTTTTTGTTCTCACCTGTTGCTGTACATGTAAATATGTGTTCAGGGTAGAACACGGACTTTGGATCATTTTGAAAGTTGTTTTGCTGTAAAGCTTCATGTGTTTGGGGTTTGCAATGTTTTTCTGTGTTTTCTGCTTTAGTGTATTGAATTCAGTGATGCCAAAGTTATATTAATTTTGACAGGACAGATTTTACAATAGTACTTAGTATATCTGAGTACAGAAACTCAGAGAAATGAGGTTATACTTTTTAGCATTTCAGTTTTGTTTGGTAGAACAAAAAACTAAATGCCAGTTCTGGCACATGGAAACAATAGTACAAATAAGAGATTTTGTGTTCACACTGTAATTTGTTATGGATATAAATTTCACAAGTGGAATTTTTTCATTATTTTGTATTATACAACTTTAACTTTTACATTATTTTTAATTAAATTTTTTCTTAATTGTATGAAAGTGTAGACTTACCTGTCTCTTGGCCAGCAGATACTGTATTCTCAAAATGTAATGACTTGGTCAACATTGCCTGCTTTGTCTTTTTTGTTCCCGTTTTTCCAGTAGTGGGGACTTGGCACTTGTCAATAACACATCTTTGATATAAGTTGACAATATCACTACTTACCTGTTAGCATATGTGTCCAGAAACCAAAAGATGTGGTACATTTTAGATTTCAAGAAAATGTAGGATTGATGGAAAGTTTCACAAAATAGTCATCCAAGTTTCTTCCTAGAAACTTTTAATTCTGTCCTATTATCATAAAATGGAGACTTGAAAGCTTCAATGTGTTTTGCTCATGGGTTTCCTTATTGAAATGAAAGCCATGAAAGTTTGTGGCACACAGGAGCTTTTGCTCTGCTGGCTTCTTTGGGTAGGTATTGTTGTTGTTGCACTATCCTTGCTGGGGCCCCTCACGTGCTGCTGCAGCCAGCAGATAGCACTACCAGAAGCACAATGGATATTTACAGGAAAAAACACTTAGCAGCACTCACAGCCCTAAAAGGTACGTAGGAGAAAGCCTGAAGATGTGAGGTCTTTCTCTGAAGGCACCTCTGCATGTACATAGTTTACTTTGGAAGATTTGCCAGCTTTTTTTTTTTTTTAATTTTTTTATTAGTCCAAATTAGGAACAAGCTTGCTTCACATGTCAATCCTTTTTCCCTCTCCCTCCCTTCCCCCCAACCCTCCCCTGACCCCCACCTGCTCCCCATCCCATCCACCCTCCAATCCCCAGGTAGTGTAGGGCCCTTGACCGTGGCTCCCAAAGTCCACCACATGATCCTGGACTGGGCCTAGGCTCTCCCCCATGTGTCCAGGCCAAGAGTGCATCCCTGCACATGGGATGGGCTCTTAAAATCCCTTCTTACACCAGGGAAAAATACTAATCCACTACCAGGGGCCCCCTAGAGTGCGGAGGCCATCTAATTGACATCCATGTTCAGGGGTCTGGATCATTCCTCTGTGCTGGCTTCCCAGAAAGCAGTCTGGAGTCGATGTGCTCCCCCTTGTTCAGGTCTGCTGTTTCTGTGGGTTTCACCAGCCTGGTACCAACCCCTTTACTCTTCATTCCTCCCTCTCTGCAACTAGGTTCCAGAGTTCAGTTCAGTGTATATCTGTGGGTGTCTGCCTCTGTTTCCATCAGCCACTGGATGATGGATATATTCTTGGTACTTTAAACTACTTGTTGGACAAAGCCTATTAAAACAATAGTGTATGCCTTCTTTGAGTTTTTTTTTTTTTTTAAATCTTTGTTTCTTCTATTAGAAGTTCTTGAGTCTTTGTGGCCAATTTTACAAGGTATACCTATCATTTTCTCTGGTATTATATTCCATCAAACACTAGCAGTTACTACAGTGTGCTGAAGACCATATTAGTATCACCTCCCACAGTCAGTCTAGAAAGCTGTTATTTTCTAATTCTATTTTAATTTGCTCACCAGATCAACCAGCAGTGGAAAGGCATTTTAAAACTTGATCTACACTAGCATACCCCCTTTTGCCTTTTGGAGAAACAGAATACTGTAATCTTTATATCCAAGCACAAGGGACTTTACTCAAGGGAGTGGACATTGTTACAGATGACTTTTAAAGTTGCTTAATTACAACTTTATTACTCACAGAATATTGCAGTTAGAGGTGTCTTGGAAGTCTTTTTAAGCAGCCTTGTTCTGTAATTGCAAAATAATGTAGGTTAAAGATCTGAATGATTCTAGAAAGATAACTGACCAATAATGGAGCTTGGATATTGCAGAAAATCTCATCGCTGCCTGGCTTCAATATGGAGAGTGAGTGCAGGAGCTGCACCGATTTCTCAGGGTTGATAGAAATTACAGACTTCAGAACAGACTTTTTTCAGGTTCATACCAATAATGAATTGTAATCTTTTTCTGAAAATGCTTACATTGTTCAAGATTGGGATGTATTTGATGTGCACGATCACCACCAAATTCTAATGTATTTTGTGTGTATGTATTTCCAGCAAATCACATTTAGATGTTTTCTTCTACCAGCATTGTACCACAAATTTAGTATACTGAGATATTTTCTGCCTTCTCTTACACAGATCAGCGGGGAAGCCCAGGAGCTCTTCTCTGTTCGACACGGCCCAGTCCGAGCTGCTAGAATCTTGCCTGCTCCACAGTTGGGTGAGTGTAGCCCTTAAGGAAAAACAAATCATACAGTTTCTCTTTTGTTGGTTTTGGACTACAGACAGCAAGAGTGATAACCCAGGTCTGTTTTGCTGCAAAGGTCCATTCTGCCTTCCTCCTCCCCCAAGACAAACCCTGAGTGCTCTGAGTTGCAATAGAAATAGGTAATCTTAACCATTTCAATATGGCTCGTCCCTTTCTGCAGTGGTTTTGATTTATCTCCGTCCTCTTTGATCTCGATTTGGCCTCTGCCTTTGCTAGCTCTTTCTCCAAGCTGTCTTCTCTCTTGGCTTTCTGGGCATCCTTCTGGGCTGCCTTTGTTCTGCTGCAGGCATGCTTTCTTCTGTGGGTATTCCCCAGGCCTCCCTTTGCATGCCTTTCCCTTCTCAGTTAGACTTGCTGGCTTAGACAGCTTTGTTTTCAGTATTGTCTCTTCTGTGGGTGACTCTACAGTCAGAGACTTCCCTATGGTTGAAGGGTGTTGTTGGCTTTTAACTTGGAAACTGCTTTTATGGCAGCTGTTTCTTTAAGTTTTTATATTAGTGTTTATTCATTGTGGAAAACAAGGAAACTTGTTGGTATCTTCATGTATACACTGCTCTTTGAACCTTTTTTGCCCTCCATTGCCTTTTTATTCATCCATGTTTCTTTCATGTACTTCTTAATATTACATTTAAATATTGTATGTTTTATATTTATGTACAAAGGTCCAAAATGTATGTTCATATTACATTTCCTGACTCCTTTATATTATGAAATCAGAATAAGTGTTTTTCCGTGTTCCCCACATTCACTAAAATACATTTTTATATATTCAGCAAACAATCATATTAATCACGTGGGATGCTCTAAAGTTTCGTTAAATAAAATAAGTGTATAAAATACTTTAATTCTATTATAACTTTAAAGATTATCCTGAAATGAAAAATCTCATTAAAACTTCATGTAGCTGTTAATTAAATTGGTGATAGTGATGCTTACTAAATCTTAAGCCTTGATTGTACATAGGGATTAATGTAATAATTACATTTTCTTTAATGACATAGAAAGGATAGCTGGGCAACAATACCTTGGGATCACATGATTTCTCCCTTGCAGTTTTCTATGTGGCCTTCATAGCCTTCATGTGTACTGCTCCCTTACTCCCTTCTATCCCCACCCCTGCCCTGGGTTGTGTTCTCTTGTTTGCCCTTGAGTCAGTCTCTCTCTCTCTCTCTCTCTCTCTCTCTCTCTCTCTCTCTCTCTCTCTCTCTCTCTCTCTCTCTCTCATGTTCTTGAGAACTGTTTTGACAAAGAAGGTTCTAATAGACTGTTCTTCCCTTTTTTGGAATAGTCAGGGTTTCCTACAAGGATTTTAACAGTAACAGACTCTGATTTTTCTTTCATGTAATTAACAGAAGCACATTTTTGCCTTTTTCATTTTATTTGTAAAGTTCTTTTGTTGAGTTACTAACCATCATTTCTCAACTTTTACTTGTCGTAAAGTAGCTTTAAATTTCTTTGTTAGTCAATAAACTATTTCTTCCACTAATAGACTCGTTTAGATTTCAAGTACAGTTTTACAGGATAAATGTTCTGACTGAAAAATTCTTTATATGTCATTTTAATGTATTTGGTTAAATTTTAATATTTGTTTTTATTAAATGTAATACATGGGACAGAACTCATAAAATTTGTATTAGAAAATACAGTTCTCCCTGGGGTTGTCCCCATTCTGCATCACTCCTTTATTTTGGTGGCAGTCCTATGTGGGAGAGCCTGCACAGCCCCGTCGTGTGAAATGTCTTTATTCTCCCTGAGAATACTGTTGGCTGGCCAACAACTGCTTGCTTATAATCAGATTATTTCAGAGTTTTGTAGGCATTAGATTTGAGTTATGTGGAAGAGTCTGAATCCATTTTGACATCTTTTTCCTTTTATGTATCCTGTTTCTCTGTTGGGAATGTTGGCTTGTTCTTTGTGTTCTTTTTGGTTTTTTGAGACAGGGTTTCGAGCCAGGTTTGGAGCCTGTCCTGGAACTCAACTCTGTAGATCAGGCTGGCCTTGAACTCAGAGATCTGCCTGCTTCTGCTTCCTGGGTGCTGGGATTAAAGATCTGAGCCAACACAGCCCAGCTTCTTTTGGGGTTGGTTACAAGTTCCTAACTATGTAGCTCTGGCTGGCCTACAACTTGCTGTAAAGACCAGAATGTCCTCTAACTCTGAAAGATTTGCCTGCTTCTGTCTCCTAAGTGATGGGATAAAAGGCATGCTCAACCATGCCCCGCAAGGTTTAGTTTTTAAAAACCGCTCTTACTGCTGTGTGCATGTGAATGATGTCTGAGTGTATTCCCCCCAGCCTGTGAGTGGAGGTTAGAGGACAGCTTTGTAGAGTGTGTCTTTCCCTTTGTCTTTTGGGGATTGCACATGTTGAGCTGCAGGTGCCTTTACAAGCCGAGCATCTTGCTGGCGCCTCCCTTGATCTTTTGTGAGGTGATCCCTGTACTGTGAGTGCTTATGCACTGTGTCTCCCATTCTTATCCTGTGTATCTTTCCAGTTGCCCCAGCAGTGTTCCCTTTTTGATGTGTGAGTTTAACTCCCTTAAATGATCTATTCTTTTGTTATTAGGCTTTTACACTTCCCCTCTCTCTTCTTTTCTTACTCGTTTATTTGTTTGCCTGCTTGTCTGAGATATGGTTTCATCTCTGTAGCCAGGCTGGCCTGGAACTCATTTTGTAGTGCAGATTGCCTCACAAGTGCTGAAATTAGAGGTATAGCCACCATACCCAGTGAATTTCCTTTTAGAACATGTACATCCCGCTAATCTCTCCTGCTTCTCCTTGCTGTTGCGTGTGTGTCCTCAGAGTACTCTCTGCTCTTGATTGCTCATTTGAAGACTTTTCATCTTTTAAACACCTTATCATGTGTAGGTGCACATGTATGCGATGAATGTGCCACAGCGTGGATGCTGAGGTCAGGGTTGCCTTCCTCCTTTATCTTTACATAGGTTCCAGGCTCTCTGGTTGTTAGGCTTGTGCGGCAAGTGCTTTACCCATTGGGTTATCTTGCCAGCCCACAATACATTCAGTGCCTCTTAAGAGTGCTTGCTGTGAAGACTTAATAAATATTTATTGAATGTTGGTGTACTCTCATGGAAGTTAAGGCCAAATTTCTGTGGAAAATCTTCGGGGAGTGGGGGGGAGAGGGAGGGATGTTTAAAACAAAACCAAAAGATTTAAATGTAATTTAACTCACAGGAGATTGGCACTGTAATGGTGTAATGATCAGCGCTGTAGTGGTGAAATGATCAGCGATGTAGTGGTGAAATGATCAGCGCTGTAGTGGTGTGATGGTGTAATGGTTAGCACTAGTGGTGTGATGGTTAGTGCAGTAGAGGTGAGATGATCAGCACTGTAATCCTGTAATGGCCTCAAACTCACAGAGATCCTCCTGCCTCTGCCTCCCGAGTGCTGGGATTAAAGGCGTGCGCCACCAACGCCTGGCGATCCAATACATTCTTAATGAATCTAAATCTTTAGAATTGTTTTCAATTAAAAATAATAGAAAACACAACTGGGAATATAGTTGTGGCTTACACTAAGGAAGCACAGGCACGACGATCTTAAATTCATATTCATCTTCAGTTGTGTAACAAGTTAGCCAGCCTGGGTTGCATCTGTCGGAAAAATGTAGAAAGTTACAATCAATCAATTCGCATTCTTATATCAATAAAAACTTGAAGTATGTGGGGGAAGTAAGGGGGAAGAAACACACTAATAAAACACACTGTATTATGTTTGGCTTTGTGAAAATTACTTCTAGCCAAGCTTGGTGGCTTGTTGTCCCAGCACTCTGGAGGCTGAGGCAGGAGAACTGCTAGTTTTATGGTAGTATTAGCTACAGAGGTTGAAGCCGGCTTGGGCTACATATCAAGCCCCTGTCTGAAAACAAAAGCAGCTGTTACTGGTGCTGATAATTGTTTCTCTGGCAGTGCGGAGTTGGAGGCAGCTTCCCTAATAGTGACTTTTCTCATTGCTGTAATAAAATATCTGACACAAGCAACCTAAGGAAGGAAAGATTCCTCTTGGACCGTGGTTCATAATCTGCAGGGTAAAGTGATGGAGGCAGGAGTTTGAAGCAGTTGGTACATTGCATCTACAGGAATCAGAAAACGTGATGCTAGTGCTCAGCTAGACTTTTCCCTTCTGAGCTGTTTGGGACCCTAAGAGGAGGTCTTCCTCCCTCAGTTAACCTACTCTATATATTCCTTAGCAGACATGCCTCAAGGCTAGCCCAGACAGTCCCTCACCTGCATACCCACAAGACTGTTTTCTAGGTGATTTTATATCTTGTTAGGTGACAATTGATGTTAATCATATGGAGGCTGTATAGTGGCTATATTTTGAGTATGGTGCTGCCTTGGGCTACTTGAAACCCTGTCTCACCAGACAAATATCAGGGTGCTGGAGAGATGGCTTAGTGGTTGATGGCACCTGCTTCTCCTATAGAAGACCTGGATTTAGTTCCCAGTACCCCTTTTGTGTACCTTAAAATTGCTGTCTTTAGGAAGGAAGGAGAGGGGGAGGGAGGGAAGGAAAGTGGGAAGGAGAGAGGGAGGGAGAGAAAACAATAGGGCTGGAGAGCTTGTGCTGTTGTAGATGTTCCAATACTCTGGAGTAGGTAAAAAATGCTTGTAATTGCAGCTCTAGGGATCCAGTGCCCTCTTCTGGACTCTGCAGCTACTCTTATGTAGTACATGCACACACACACACACACACACACACACACACACACACACACACACACTTACACACACATGAACCTTGCCAAAAAACAACCCAAAACAAAAACAAAACAGCAAAACCAACCGACCAGCTGCATCAATTTATCAACAATTATCTCTGGGGAACAGAACATGAGGCCATGGGTGTTCAGAGCATGAGCAGCTCATGTGTAAATTCCTCTGTGTCACATCGGACTAACAAACAAAGGTTAAAAAAATTCAGCCCCTGAACTAGGGAAATTGAAGGTTCATTTAATTCTGTGTTTCAGGGGAAGTTTTCCTCCCTTCTTCCCTCTCTCATTCCTCAGATACTGAGTGCCTGTACTTAACAGCTTAGGGTATGGATTGCTGGATTTTTTCCTCCTTAAATATTCATTCATGTATAAAACTGATTTATACACTTAACCCACAGACCTCTTGAGGTTCTTTACATATATTGGTTGGTGTGTGTGTGTTTCAAAACACTTTATATTTTGATCACTGTTCTCTTTCAAAACCAAGGATTTTTTTCATTATTTCTAAAAACTCTTACATTTCATCTTTCACACAACTTATTGTTTTTAGCTTTTTTCTTACTACAGTTTTGTGATCTCACAAACATCCATATACAGCTGCATTAGTTCTGAGTTAAATCTGGTTTTTGTCATGTTCAAAGGAGAATCATTTGATTTGTTCAGCTGTATGAAGTCAGAATTTATGACTAAGTTCTTGAGAAATGTTGGTGTGATATTTTTGATCTAACATTTTGATGGCTGTGGTTAAACAAATGAACTCTGTTACACACCAGTGCATTCGAACACACACACACACACACACACACACACACACACACACACACACACACACACCCCAAAAGTAGGCCAACTGACATTTGCTTACAGTTATCAGCAGTATGTTGCAAAGAAGAGGGAACAGGCTTATTGACATTTTAAATGGCTCAACTCTGAGATATGAGGCTTCCCTGATGTTTTCTGCTCTAATTACTTCTCAGTATTGTGTGTTTGTTCCTAACACCTCGTCCCTAGCATGGAAGCTATGCTGCTTGGGGTCATTTAGGAATGATCTGTTTTCCAAGCCTCTGCTTGAATAGGTTCTGTTTATTCTGATCTTATTCAGAGGACAGCGTTCCTGAGGAGAATGTCTCTGCCTTTTCTGGTTTTGGTGGGGTGTGGTATGGGCTTTGACATATGGTGTAACCTGTGTGAACCTTGTGTTAATGCTCTTTCCTAGTAGGGATCTAGAGCGAGGATTATAAGTTAGTGGTCTGTGTGAAGTCTCAAGTCTGCTGGTGCTGCTCTGATGACATTCAGGACTGCATATGTACATCTCCAGTTGGAACTTTAGATCTCACTTCACCTTGGTCTCAGTATCCTCATGGATTATTTTGCTGTTAATGTCAGAAAGTATTTTTACCAAACCCAGGTGTTTCCAAGCTCTGTATACTGCATACTTCCCTGATAGTGTGATTTTGTTTTGAGGCCAGATGTAATATCTTTACTATCAGCACTAGCGGGGGGGTGGGGGGTAGAGGGTGGGGGGGAGTTCAGCCTGGTCTACATAAAAGTTAAAGTATAGCTGGAGCTACATTTAGAGAACCCTGTCTTAAAAAAAAAAATAGTAGCTTAGACTGTATTTGCTTTTCATTGTGAAAATGTAAAATACCATTAGTGTCTCTGTTGTATTTGGAGAGGTGTGAACAAAATTAATATGGGGACAAATACACAGAAAAGCCGTTGCCCTCCAATACTGCATTTAAACTTTAAGATTTTTTTTATCACAAATGGCCAGGTGATGGTGGCAAATGACCTTAATCTCGGCATTTTGGAGGCAGAGGCAGGCAGATCTCTGAGTTTGAGGCTAGCCTGGTTAGGGCTAAGAAACCCTGCCTGGAAATAATCCTTTCCTAAAAAAAAAAAAAAGTCACAAATGCAGCGTTTCTTTTTTGATTAGTAAGTCTTTAAAAGAAATGCTGGCTGCTTCTTTCATGTCTGGAAATAAACTCACAACAGTACAGTGGACATGCCAGTCCAGGGTTAGGAAGACAGGTGTCATGAGAGTCTGCTAAATCACTGTGGGCTTAATGACAGTGACCCACATAAACAGATGACTGTCACTGCATGTTAAGTGCTTTCACTGGAGATTGGGTCTAGGTGAAAGGATGAATCTTTGGTCTTAAAATCTGTACTTGTTTATTATGATACAGGCATGAAACCTAAAACTCAGCATTTGCTAAGTAATACTATAAAACAAATAAAATTTACCCTTACCCTTTTTATTTGACTTAAGAGTAATGAATTTTAAGGAATACTGTTTGATGATCAAACAGATGTAGTTGTGTCCCTGATACTACCTTCAGCAGGCGAGGCCTCTCCATGACTGTGGAAGCCCCACTGTCAACTCTGAATGCCCCGGGACACTTACAATACCCAGCAGAATAAAACAAATGTGGGAAGGATGTGGAAAAATGGAACCTTCAATCATGGTCCCTGGGAAAGTATCATTAGTGTAGTTATGTTGAAAACTAGTTTGAAGTTCCTTAAATGTTATATATAGAGCTACCACATGAACCCATCAATTCTGCCCCTAGGTATACAACCGAGAAATGAAATCTAATGTCCACATAAGAATGAAAATATATGTCCATACAAGAGAATATACATGAGTTTCATAGCAGTATTACAAGAATATTGAAATAACCCAAATATTTAACAACTTCGGTATATACATACAGTTAACTATTATTTGGTCTTTAACAGGAGCAGTTTTCGACTTTTAAAAGGTTATTTATTTATTTAGTCGTGTTCTGTATTGGACAGTGCTTACCTAGTGTCTGTAGAGTTAAGCCCGCTACCAGGGTCGCATTTCAGAAATAAAGCTCTGATATGCGCTACAACCTGCTGAGTCATTTCTCCAGCTTCATGTTTCTCTTCCGTCCCTCTCTCTCCTCCACCTCTGCTTCCTTTCTCTCTTCTGTGCTGCCTCCTTCCTCTTTGATCCTCCAGCCTCAGTTTTTCAAGTTCTAGGATTGCAGGCATACATGGTCATTGTTTTAGGGTCATGTGTGTTGTACCATTTTAATATGTGTGGATGTGGGGTGCTTGCACATTGGTGTGCATTTCTGTGTGATGTATGGTGGCCAGAGAAGGTTGTTGTGTGTCTTTCTCTTGTAGACCAGGCTGGTCTCATTGTGTGTCTTTCACTAGCTTTACTCCTTTAAGACAGGCTTCCTTACTGAAGGCTGGGTGGTTAGTGAGTTCCCAGGATTCACTTGTCTTGGCAGCAGACACAGCCATGACTTATTTTTTTACATGTGGATTTGAACTCTGCTTCTTCTGCTTGTACAAGCAAACATTCTTATTGTTGTAAGTTAAGACAGGCAATATTTGAGAGAAAGACTCCATTCAACAGGGTTCAAGCAGAGGGTCCTTTTTTTTTTTTTTTTAATTAGGGAAAGGGATCATAAAAAGGGGAAAGTGGAGGGGGGAGACCAGCCTTTGAGGACAGGAGCAGCAGGACAGAGAAAGAGAGTGAGAAACAGACAGGGAGAGAGAGAGAGAGAGAGAGAGAGAGAGAGAGAGAGGAGGAGGGAGGGAGGGAGGGAGGGAGGGAGGGAGGGAGGAGGATGGGAGGTGCCCTTTTAAAAGGGAACATAGTAAATATGCACAGGTGGTGCTCTTAGTAGCTTCAATTGAGGGTGTATCCTGTCTGCACCCCAAGGGCAGGCCAGTACAGATGCCTGAATACTAACACTTACTGGCTTAGCCATCTCCCCATCCCTTTTCATTTTTGAGTAGTATTCTACTGTCCAATGACATGCTGTACTTCCAGCAAGGGTATTTTGTTTATTTCCAGTTTTGCTGTTATGTTTAAACTGCTCTTACTGCCATTAGATGCATGTATTGATTTATCTGGGTCTTTATTTAGCTCTGTAGACCAGTAAACCTTGACCTTGTGATACTTCTGCCCCAGCCTTGGGAGCAGTTGGGATCATGGGAGATACACAGCATCTGCATTGTTGAGCATGTTTTCTCAAATGTGGGCTACATTTGCACCAGTAAACACGCACGCACGCACGCACGCACAAATAAATCCCCCAAAAGTTCTAAGTACTTGACTAATCTTTTTTTTTTAACTGTGTTGATAATCTTGCCCTTTTCTGAATGTCACATGGTAAGACTCATTCTGTACACAACATTTACACATTGGCTTCTTTTATTCAATGATACGTAGTTAACTTTGCTTAAAGCCTTCATTCCTTGATAGCTCACTAATTTCCTTTCAGTCATTTCCTACAGGAGGATATGATGGTTGCATCCATGTTTAGCACAGTCTGGTTGTTAGAAGTTAATAAAGCCACTGTAAGCATTCATATGTGCGGACATGTCTTCATATCATTTAGATAAATATCCAAGAAGCAGAGGCCATTGTATGGTGAGAACATGTTTAGTTTTTACAGAACTGTCAGACTGTCTTCCATAGTGGCAATACCATTTTTATAGGTGTACCTGTAAGGAATGATGATAATTCTGTTGTGTGCCCTGCCCACCTTCTGGTGCCAGTGTTTGCAATTGGCCACTGCAGTAGCTGTTCTGGGGCATCTTACTGTTCTAATTGACAATTCCATAATGATCTGTGATACCAAGCACGGTCTTACTATGTAGCCTTGTGTGTCCTGGAGTTCCCCCTTGCCCTTGTCTCCTATGTTCTGGGGTCAAAGGTGTGGCCTTTCTTGGTCTTTTGCCAATTTCAAAATGTCTTATTTTTTGTTGTTGTTGTTGTTGTTTAAAGGATTGATTCTAGGGTTTTAACCTTGACATAGAAAGTGTGGTTACTATGTGCAAGACTCTGAGTGTAGTCTCTAGCAAACTTCCAAAACCCAGAAAAAAGACAAAAACAGAACAGCAAACCAGCCAACTAAACCACAAGCCCCAGGCCCCAGTTCCTGTCTGTTTTAAGCAGTGCTTCTGTGTAAGCTGTTTTCTGCATGCATTTTCTCACAGTATGGTGCTTTTAATAGTGTCCTTTATAGAGCACGTTAAGTCATGGTTTTCCCCCTTCCCTACATGTGACTGTGCTCATGTTTTCTGAGTCACCACTGCTCTGTCCACTTCATGATGTGCCTGTGCTTCTGCTTCTATTGCTAGGGCTTCAGGCTTTGTGGCCTTTGTTCTTACGCATCTGTTGTTACCAGTCTGCTCACCCCTGTGCTAGCACCCCAGTCAACTGCTGTTGGTGTCCCAGTCTGCTCACCCCTGTGCTAGCATCCCAGTCAACTGCTGTTAGTATTCTAGTCTACCCTGACTACTGATGGTATTTCTTACTTACACTTTTTTATGCAGCTGTAATCTGTAGCATGCATAGCTCTCTTTGTGTGTGGTAGTTTGAATCTTAATTTGTGGGTGAGCACATGAGCTGTTTCTACTTTATTGCCCTCCCAAGTGCTGCGACTATAGGTGTGAGCTACCATGCCTGCCTGTAGTCTGAATTTTGACACATGTGCAGTTTATGTTCCATATTTCTTTATAGATAGAATTTCCAACAACCTGGAACATTCTCATTTGTGTGCTGCTTTTGCTTTCTTTTTTTTTTTCTGATTTCTTTCACAGCAGAGAAAACAGTTTTCCCTACTTTGGGGGTGGTTTTAAACTCTAGGTATCTTTCCTTTCTATTACCAAGTAGTATTCCATTGAATGAATATATTATCCTTATCCCTTGGGTATTTTTTACTTATGTATTTTTTTTTAATGCAACTGTAATTTATAGCATGCAAATATAGGGCTTTGTGTGTGGTAGTTTGAAGCCTATATTCAAGCTCTCAAAATGGTCTTGACATGTTTTGTATTTTAAAATTTATTTAATTTTACTTTATATGCATTGGTGTTCTGTCTGTTTGTGGGTGTTGTATCATCTGGAACTGCAGTTACAGACAGTTGCAAGCTGCCACGTGGGTTCTAGGAATTGAATCTGGGTTCTCTGCATAGACATAAAAGTATTCAGCAGAGAGTAGAAAGTGCTGTGTTGTGAAGCTGGAAATCCCAGTGTGGTGCAGACTTGAGTAGCCTGGGTAGGCGTCAAAGGGATCGTGGTTCTGTGGTCAGAGAAGCAGCAGGGCTGGCATCACACTTGAGTAGATGTTAATGTTGTAATACCCTTGGCACGTGTCCCCCTTTCAACTGTCGTGGTTGCCCTCTTTGATATATATTGGTGCTTGTCCCATTTGACAATAGCAATAAATAATTAACTAATTAGCCTTGATAGTCACTCTGCTTATAGTTCCAGTAGAGAGAGTAGTTGGCCCTACATTTTCCTGTTCATCCCTCCCCATTTTTCTCACAGTAGCCTTTCTAGTGAGTCAGGTACGGCATTTGGTTGTATTGTAGGATGCAGCAGGTGTCTGTCCTCCTCCATGATCAGTTAAATCCTTTGCAAAACAGTGAAAGGTTTTGGTGGCTTTGACCAGCTCACGATCTAACCTGTGAAAGAAGGCCTGGTTGTCAGTGAATTTTATAGTTAACTTGATGGGTCAAAGGGCATCTCACATGCTGAGTACACAAAAAGATGTCTTTGGCTAGTGTCAGGCTGAGGCACTGATGGAGGCCACGTCACCCTGACTTCAGCTCCTGGACATAGAAGAAAGAAATCTGTACCCGCTGTAGTGCAGTTTCTGAGTTCACTGGGAGGTTACAATGTATTTTGAATATTGAGGGCACATGCCAAGGCGTGTTTTGTGACCATATTCAGGTTAAATAGTTTAAGGAGTGAGATTTTTGTGCTGACTCTTGTGCTTGATCCAGGTTCATGAAACTTCCAGGTTTGGCTTCCTCCCTGTCTTCTCTGGAGAGAGAGAGAGAGAGAGAGAGAGAGAGAGAGAGAGAGAGAGAGAGAGAGATGTTTGCTCACATTTTCCTGTTCAGATAAGAAAAAGACATAAGAGGATTATTCAATTTATGACAGGGATTATTTATGAAAATTCTGGTAAGAAAATAGAAATTGTACCATGCAAAAATTCAGAGAGCCTAAAAACTGGCACAAAAATTTATTGACAATACAGTCATCTGAAATTGCACATTTTGCCTGTCTCTTGAGTGCTCACATTGAGGGAATCTGTAAGTAAAACACCTCAAGGACAACTTGGTGATGTCTGTTTTAAAGAAAATGATTCAGTTAAAAAAAAAAAAAAAGTACCATCAGCATGTGGGACGTAGGGCAAGAGGATCGGTATTCCAGCGTTATTGTTGGCTAGCTACGTAGTGAGGTTGAGGACAGCCTGGGCAACATGAGACCTTGTCTCCAAGAGAGTAGGCAGGGAGGTTTTAGAATAGTTTAGCTGAATGGTTTAAATGAATTTAGTTGTTCAAAGAAATCCTTCTGGAAAAGATTTTCTCAGTAAAAATTTATTAGTGAGGACATACTGTTGTGTAAAGTCTTTATATGCAGGGCATCATCTTCAACATCAAAAGGGAGAGGCGTAATATTTCATCACCAGTTGGGATTTTATTTGCCTCTGGATCTGCTTTTGGACTCAGGTAGAAGCTGTTTCTAGTTGATTTCTTGAAATCTCAAGGCTGATTTATAAGCTTAAGCTCTTTGGTTTAAATGAGTTTACAATGGTGTGTGTGATGGGGGCTATTAGTTAACATTTTCTGACAAGCAAACTGTTTTGAATTTTGTTGAGTGGTGGTGGAGTTGGTGACTTGGTGTGGAGGCCCATTTTCATTACTTTAATTGTGTGATTTATTAGGATTTTAAGCTTTTTATAAATGTTTTAGTGTTATAGGACAGAATTAAAAGGATTTAGAATAAAAGGAGTTTAACAAAAGGACTTTGCAACAGGATTGCAGTAGTTTTTGTATTTGATGGATTTGGTGAGCTGAATTTCATTTCAATCATCATGGTGCATTCTGTCAAATGCTGTGGAGCAGGTGTGTGTAACGTCATTCTCTCTACTGCACATGCAAACACACACACAATTTATATATAAAAAGTTAATCCGCTCCAATTTGGAGGATTACATTACTGGAGGGCGATGACTCCATTAGGCCTCAGGGAGAGTACAAGGCTGCTATTTATATGCATAAAAAGAAAACCAAGTGAAAACTGTACTGTTTCTGAGTGTTTATACTCTTTAACTTTCAGGCAATCCAGAATAAAAATAATTAAATGAGAATTAAAATTTACTGACATTGTTTTCAAACTCTGAAATTGCAGTTCTTTTTTTCCAGTTTGTGGAGGGGTTTGCCTTATGCATTTAGAGATTTGGGGGATCCTTGTTTCTTGTGGTCCAGTCATTACAATTGCCTTTTGTAGTGGGTACCTGGTGAGTGGCACTGTGTTTGAGCTCGGGCTTCTGTTTTGTATCTTACAAACTTGGCTTTGAATATCCATGAAGAACATGGAAGGGCATGTATTATGGCTGAGTCTGCTAACTGTGGAGTCTAGGTGGCTGGAGGAATTCTTCAGTTGCATTTTGAGAAGAGTGAAATGATCAAGCCGGTCTTGTCAGGATTGGACTTTCAAAACTTGATGTTTCATCCATCAAAATAGCAGATTGGTCTACACAGAGCAGGTGCAAACCACAGGAAGTGCATTGAAGGAGTGAAGGGTTGGCTGTGTGTAGATGAAGTCCAATTGTAATTAATTTTGTACAGAAATAGTGTAGGCTTTGGATCAGTTAAATTTTAACTCATGCTTGGATTTAAAAGTCAGATTATTAATTGTTAAATCGGATTGTAGCAGAAGCAGAAATAATCCATTGTAAATTATGTTTGAACAGACATGTTATTTTATTTAAATTTTCATGTTATAATAGGAAGTACTATGTAATGTTTTAATTTTGAACAAATATTCTTTTGTTTGTTCATTTTGTAATATGGAGATGGATGCTGTTGTCCTCCTGCCTCAGCTTCCCTAGTGCTGATGAAGTGTGTGTTTCATATGCCTAGCTTTTGGTTTTCTTTTGGCTTCTTCCACATTGAATCTTTAAATACAGACTTTGGAGATTTCTTGTGCATATTTTAAGTATTCTGAAGTATTTTCTTCAATTTATCCCCGGTGCTTTTTTCAAGTTTTTAAATAATATCTACCTTTTGAAAATTTTCCGTTTTTTCCTCTCCTTCTCTACTCCTCCCCATTCACTTCTCTCCCCTCTGTCTTTCTCTCTGTTTTTATTGTGTATCAGAGCATGACCTTGAACTTCTGATCCTGGGCAAGCATTCTGCTCTCTGAGCTCCATCCCAGCCATCCAGAGTTCCCTTACACCTTCAGCATCCATTTCACATGGTGTTTGTGTGTTGTTCTGTGTCTTCAGTATCCTCACATTCCTGGAAATTAGTAACAAAAATGTTATAGTTTTTGATGTTTTCTCCCGTAGGAGAGTAGTTTTCTAAACTACTGTAGATCCTTGGCTGTCTGTGTACAATCGTCTGAACTCACAAGCTGATTGCAAGCTTTGCAGCCTTACCTTCATTGCTGGAGCTTCCCTTGTGCTGGAGTCCTCTGATAGCGATTCCCAATCCTTCCCCCTGGGCTGTTCTGTTCCCCAGAGGAAGCATGGATGATAAGGATCTGACACTAGTGTTTGGGAAACTCAAGAGAGGGGAGGAGTCGTGGGCATGGGAAAGGTTCGGTATTAAGCATTAATGCTGTCATTTAATCCTCACTTCACCTGGAGCTGCTGTCTCGGGCTCTCTAGAGAGCTGCCTTTCAGGCTGTTGGGAATGGGGAGGGTGAGTCAAGTTGTCTGGAAGTAAAGTTTTTGCATTGTAGAGTTTCTCAAGTAGCCAGTCCCCTTTATTTTAGACTGGTTCTTTCACATCTAGTCCCAAGTGTACATGGTGTAGTCACTTACTGTGCCTTTTATGATCTTTTATATAAAGTCCCTTTAATCTCGGGGTGTTTTTCCATCATTGAAGCCTCTAGCTTTTACTTAGAACTGTTAAATTGGTCAGTACTCATCTTTTTGTAAATTTGGTTGGGGTTATTACATATTTTAAAACTTCAATAATTGCTTCCATAGAATTTTTAGAGAGAATAAAATTAAATGCATGTTTTCATTCTCCCAGCTTGTGTTCGAATTTAAAATAAGCACTGACTGCAACTTGGCATTTGGCTTCTTGTTTAAAGTGAACACAGACATTTTACAGTAAATTTATGTATCACATGGGCTGAAAAACAGAAGACAGAAACTGTTTCAACATTGAAAAGTTTCTTTCCACTTCCCTGCTCTTCTAATTTCGCTGGCCTCTCCTGTCAACAGTGATTACGACTTTTATGTGTCCTTGGGGAGGGTGTGCAGCCGAAGACATGCTGTGTGGGTCTGTATCTTCCCACTGCTGTGTGTATTCCCCGTTCCCCATTATATGTGCTGCCTCCTTGGTGTTTACATTCAGCAAGTCTTGTTTGCAGCTGTGGGGAGTGGCTGTTCCATCACACACTTGGCCCGCTCGCTCTTCACTATTTTAAACAGTGCTGGAGTGAGTAATCATGTATGGAAGTTGTTTCTCATCCCTGAGTATATGTGTAGGATAAAATCTCAGCCACCGTATTTGTGGATTCAGGGGTTTTGAATTTATAATTTTTATTAATTTGGTGAAAATTTTATCAAAACTTGGATCTTGTGTTTGATAAATGTCAATTTATATGAATGTAATTTAAATTTTAAGTGGAACATTTTAAGAAATTTATTCTATATATTATTGTTTGTATGATTGTGTGTGTGTGTGTGTGTGTGTGTGAGAGAGAGAGAGAGAGAGAGAGAGAGAGAGAGAGAGAGAGAGAGAGAGAGAGTATGCATGCATGTCCCATGGAGGTCGGAGGACAACGATTGGGAATTTGTTCTCTCCTTTTGTGGTCCTGGGGATCTAACTCTGGTTGTCAGGCTTGCCTAGCAAGCAAGTTTATCTTATGGGCCATCTCACCTACCCTTAGCTGGAAAATTTCTGGTATATCAAAAGTAGTAGGAATCTCAGATACTGCTCACCATTTGATGATCCAGACCATCCTAGATAAGTTATAGGTTTTATTTATTTTTGATTGAAAGAATCTTGAACAGGGCTATATTATATAATGAGAGACCTTGTATTAAAAAGAAGAAAACAATAACAATAAAAACAACAACAAACAAAAATAAAGCAACTGTATTGTGGGGGAGTAGTAGTTTCTCCTCTAACCTCCTAACCACCAGGATGGCATCAGAGACAGGCATAGTATGGAATCATGCACTGCTATGTAATGGAGTTTTTATCCGTGTTAAAGTCTCCACAGGAAAGGAGACATGGAAAGAAGTGACTAGAATGACAGTCATATGAGCTTGGCATTTGTGGAAAACTGAAGCCAGCTGAGGATCTACTTCTGTGGGTTCCCTTAGGTTTGCTCATCTTTCACTCACATCTCCTGTGTTACATGGTTTCTTTAATCCTGTGGTGTGGGAGTTTCCTCACCTCTTTTAGGAAGTATGAAGAGGGCCAGACTGTCCTCACATCCTGTGCTTTAGGTGCTCTTAACATTAAACCAGGAGCAGCCCAAACTCTCCTTGTATTGATACTTTGTAATCTAACAAATAAAGCCGGCCTGAAGATCAGAGTGCAGAGCTAAGCCTCCAGTTAGCCACACGCCTAGTAAAGAGCTAAGCCACTAGTTAGCCATAGAGGACAGGCAGTGGTGGCCACACCTTTAATCCCAGCACTTGAGAGACAGAGGCAGATGAATTTCTGTGATTCAAGGCCACTGTGGGATACATGAGAGTAAATCAGTCTAAAAGAGAAACAGAGCTCACATGCTTGATTCCAGTACTTGGGATGACACCCCATTAATCACAGCACTAGGAAGGTGGAGCCAGGAGTGATGTGGCTATGTGGAGAGAGGACCATAAGGCACGATGGGACAGGAATTCATTGGCGTCTGAGGTTTGGTGAAGACAGATGCAGTCTGGAGATGCAGTCTGAGGACAGGATGACCCTTTCTGTCTGAGCATTGGTAGAGGTGAGAGCTCTCGGGTGACTGGCCAACTTGCTTCTCTGATCCTCAACTTTTACCCCAATGTCTGTCTTTGGGTTTGTATTATTAATACCAATTAGAATTTGTGCTACATCTCCTGGATACTATCATTATGTTTTTTTTTTTTTTTTGACTCTCTCTTAATTGTGTGGTTGAATATCTTTTCATGTCATTTGGACACAAAGTATATTGGTATTATTTTAATTTTTTTATTGTTTTTGGTTTTTCGAGACAGGGTTTCTCTGTGGCTTTGGAGGCTGTCCTGGAACTAGCTCTTGTAGACCAGGCTGGTCTCAAACTCACAGAGATCTGCCTGCTCCTCCCTCTCAAATGCTGGGATTAAAGGCTTGTGCCAACCCCACCTGGCTTTAATTTTATTTTAAAAAGGTTTGTTTTTAGTTATGTATATGTGAATCACATGCATGCATGGTGCCTGAGGAGGCCAGAGGGAGAGTCACATCCCTTGGAACTGGAGTTACAGAAGGTTGTGAGCTGCTCTTCTGGTGCTGGGAACCAAGCCAGGTCCTTTACAAGAGCAACACATGCTCTTAACCCGTGAGCCATCAGTCCAGCCCCCCAATACTATTATTTTTTAACATGGATTCTGGGGAATCAAACACAGGTTTCTGCACTCAAGACAAATGCTTGACTTACGAAGTGTCTCTTTAACTCTGCAGTTGGTTTATATTAAGGAATATCGCTCAGTTCATTTATTACTATGTTGACTAGGCTTTTGGCACAGATTTGAATGAGAACATCGATGTTGAGTACTCTTGTGTCATTACTGACTTGAATGGGATTATTCTCAACCAGTAACTGTTACTTTAATCTCTGTCTTCTGTTATGGAAACTTACTTTTGAGCTCTCAAGAGAGGTAGAGGCAGGAGGATAAAAAGTTTAAAGGCAGTCTTGGCTACATGGTAATTTAAAGGCCAACTTTGCTACATGAGACCTTGTCAAAGGGAGAAGGGAAAAAAAATCAAGAAGAAAATTGGGGTTGGGAAGATGGATCAGTGGTTAAGAGTACTGGCTGCTTTTCCAGAGGATCCATGTCTCAGAATCCATATGCGGCTTATGATAAATCATCTGTAACTCCATACCAGCGGAGCTGACACCCTGTTCTGGTCTTGGAGCATTGTAGGCAGATTGTGCATAGACAAAGGCAGGCAGAAGACGCATATACATTAAAATAATGAATGAAAAAAAAAAAGAAAAAATTGGAAGCTAGGTGTTGTGGTAGTACTTGCTGAGGCTGTAGGATCTGAAGGTCAAGGCCAGCCTAGGCTACAGAGGTAAAACAAAATAAATAAAACAAGTTAATTTTATTGTTTTGTTGTTACTATGAGTATGTGTAGAGTTTTGCCAAATGCTTATTCTGTATATGCTAAATTGGCAGAATTTGTAAGGTGACACTATTAGTAGTTAGTCTAATTTCCAGCATCTGTACACCCTAACAACTTATAAGGATTGGTCTAATTTCTAAGGTGACTTTATTTTTCCTCTAAAATTATTATTTAAATCACTGTTTCATTAAAAAATTTGTATTCATGTATAAATTACAGTGATTTTTTTATTTTTATTTTTTTGGTTTTTTGAGACATGGTTTCTCTGTGGTTTTGGAGGCTGTCCTGGAACTAGCTCTTGTAGACCAAGCTGGTCTCAAACTCACAGAGATCTGCCTGCCTCTGCCCTCTGAGTGCTGGGATTAAAGGCATGCACCACCAACGCCCGGCTCAGTGATATATTTTTTATAATTTTTCTATCCTAATAGTTTGGATATCATGAACATTTTATTTCCCCTCTTTGGCCATCCTAGAACTGGAATTCACTTTGTAGACAAGGCTGGCCTTGAACTCAGAAATCCACCTGCCTCTGCTGGGAATAAAGGCATATAAAGGTGTGTAACACCACAGGTTGTCAAACATGCTGGTCTTAAGGAACTAATCAGCACTATAGTATATGAGTTTTTGATAAGATTGAAACAGGTGCCAACTAAACAAAAAATCTTTTCTCCTTCAGCTTTTCTTTATTTTTTTACAATTAAATGTGTGGATTGAATACGTTATACTGAATAGGTTTCTGTTGTGTGTTCATGTGTATAAGTATGTAAGCACACATAGACACAAACATGTATAGATATACATGTGCACATTGTTCTGCACATGGCAGACAAGTGATGTACGGCTCATCTCCCCTCTCCTCTATTGTAAATATTTTGAAATAATGGGAAATATACAAGAGTTTCTCAAAACCTACATTTTGTTTTATGCTCTCTGACAGGTGCTCAAAAATGTGATAACTTTGCTGAGAAAAGACCTCTTCTTGGTGTTTGTAAGAGCATTGGATCTTCGGGGTAAGGACATTTAACTTACAGCCTTGAAACATGCAGTATTTGTTGTGATGTATTTACTTCCTATACTGTGATACTGAGAGTCAAATGAAGCCAGTCATAAAAGATCATGATGCAGTCTGGAAAGAAGAGATTGTCAGCGTTGAGAAAAGTGTTCTTGATCATGCTTTTGTAGCATAGTCCTACTGCTCATGCCTCTACTGCTGAAATTGCTATCGGTTGGTAACATACAATGTTACTTTCATCATATATTAATTTTTGGCAATGTGTTGATATTGTGGCTTGTGCCTGAGACAACTCTAAAGGTATTGCTTGTTTCTCTCTCTTATTCCTTATAATACTATAAAAAAGTACCATTTTCCTTCTTGATTTATATATTCCAAGAACAGATTTGTTGACCTCACACAGGAGTCAGGAGTGTTAGGGACACTCAACTTGTGTCATGTTCAGAGTAGCAACTATGAATGATGGGGGCTATTTTCTGGTGTCTTCCATATATTAAATGTTAATCATACTCTTCCTGGTTACTTAGAATTAATTAGTTGTCCATTGTGTTCCCTGTATTTTAACTATTTGTATAATTCCAGTAAGGAATATGTTTAGTAAAGTCACAATGCTCTACAGTCATGTTGAAGTCTAGATAAGACGAAGGGCTAGTGCAATCTTTCTGTGATGCTCTAGTGACCTTGTTCATCTTAGTTTTGACATTCTTTCAAAGGAGTCTTCTATCATAATGATCACAGATGGCCACTTGAACTCCTAGTTGCAAGCAAACAAGCAAGGTTGAGAAGTGATTGTTCCTATTACTTTGTTGGTATGGAGGATGATCTGATGGATATTAGTCAGGCAGCTGGTAGCTGCTGCCATGTGCTTTTTCAACCATGGTGTACACTTTAGATTATGAAGCTTTGGAAAAGAAAGGTCTTTTAATGACATATATATTTAAATCTTGGAAGTATATCCACCTAAAGTAAAAAAAGTTGTATGTATGGGTGTTTTGCTTGCCTGTATATCTGTGGAACACTTGTGTGCCTGGGGGTATGGGTATGGGGGACTTGAACCTAGGTCCTCTGGAAGAGCAGCCAGTGCTTTTAAAGAATCACAGAGCCATCTCTCTAGCCCCTACTCCCTTTTGAGACATGTTTTCACTTTGTAGTTTAGGCTGGCCATGAACTCAGGGAGCCCATAAAGGCTTCCTGCCATAACCTCCTGGGTATAAGGATTATAGACTTGAGCCATCATACTCAGCCAAATCATGTAGTCTTGATTGTTACTACTTACAAATATAGTTTGACTTCATGGAATGTGTGTTAGTTAGGGTTCACTAGAGGAACAGTACCGATATTAAGTGTATATCCAACAGACATTTGTTAGACTGGCTTGCACAATACAGACTGGGCAGTGTGACTGTCTCCTCCTGGAAAGGCTGAGAACCCAGTAGGTGGGTGCACCAGCAGTCTCAGTTTGGTGCTGATGGACTTGAGGATTCTTGGCGAGCAAGGGTCTTCAGTCCAGGTGGAAGGCCTAAGAAGCTGGCATCTTGTACCAGCTAATGATAGCTGCAGCCATAGCAGAAACAGGGCAGATGATCTCACCAGGGACAGTGAAGGCAGTCGAAAACCAAAGCTGCTTTTTTTTTTCTTTGCCCTCATTTTTGTTGGGCTGGAAGGTGCTGCACACAGTTAACAGTGGGTCTTCTAATAATTTGATTGAGAAAATTCTTCACAGGTGTGCTTAGTGGCCTGCTAGATCCAGACAAATTGCTAACTTCGATAAACCATTACAGGTCCCCCTTGTCTGTTTGACACACAATCACCTTTCCTTGTGTCATGCTTAATTTCCTAGTGACAAAAAATAGAAATACCATAGCTTTCTAATATGATTTAACTTTCCCAGGTACAACTGCATTATTTTCCCTCACAGTAGACATGGTACCTTGAAGAATTCCTACTCTTAGTATTGAAAGATCATTATGTAGGAATAGGTTTACAATACTTTCTCACTGATACTGTCTCACTCGCTGTTACATTACATGATAAAGAGAAGAAATAAAGCACATCTGTTTAACATATTCTTAAGAAACTGGTTTCATGGCCTTAGCTGGTATTTATATCTGACATCCTCCATTACCCCTTCTCTATTTCCTCCACATCCAATAAGCACCTCACAGGGCTTGGTTCTTTATGGTAGAGATGAACTATACTTTTACTCCTGAAGTGTGTGTGCCACTTACCTTACCTGGTATGTGTAGTTCTAGTTACCACTGACATCAATCACAGGCTGCAGTAACACCAAGAGATGTTCTAAAGGCTCCCCTATGTTTTAGGCATATTCTTCCTTATTTCCAATGTGGAGAAGCAGTCCGTTCTTCCCTGGTAATCTGAATCCAACAATCCTCCAAACATTCCTTTCTTAGCCCATTGACTGAAGGGTGTCAGGAACCCAAAGTGGCCAGGGAAAATCTTTGGAGTGGAATGTTTTCTGTATCTCCTTGTAGGAGTACTCCCCCACAACCAAAACTTATATTCCAGCAGAGCATAAAGTAGAGGGAGCAGGATGTAAAAATTTATATTGTGGTTCTTTTGGAGTGATGGTGAGTGATACCATTTCTATTTTTACCCCTTGGTTCCCAGATCTGTGAATCCTGGCTACAGGGGAAACAGTGCCATGTACTACCTATTGATTCGAAGTGTATAGACACTTCTGGGAAATCCTACCTTGGTTCTCTAGGCTATTGCTACCTATTTTTTTATTTTTTTATGATAGTGTCTCTCTGTGTAGTTCTTACTGGCCTGGAACTTGATATGTAGACCAGGCTGGCCTCACAGAGATCTGCCTGCCTCTGCAACTTGAGTGCTCAGATTTAAGGCACATATCATCATATCAACCCCTAATTGGTTTTGTGGCTGTGTCTTCAAAAGACCACTCTGTGCTTCATGATAAGACTAATGAATTCCATGACCATAGGCACACTATCACACTTCTTTGGGTTGACTGTGAAATAGTGCTGTGCAGAATTCTGTGATGGTGGCTAAGGCATTCTGTAAGTCCATGGAAGACAGTTTTGGAGGAAGCATTATGTGCAGGTGTGGCTAAAATTCCTTTTCTAGAGAATACATAAAGCATTGTCTTCCTTCCTTCCAGGGTCCCAATGACAAACTGAGGCATAATTCTACCAAAATTTATCCCTGGGAACCTTCCTTCAGAGCCTTAGAGCCAGGGGTTGCTTACAGGGTTGTAGTCACTGCTCCCCCAATTGGCCACACCTTGAAAGCCTTACTCACCAGGGTTGAGGCCTTCCTTCCCCCATAGTCCCTTAGGTGGAGCCTCAGCTCTAGTCTTTGCTGTCCTCTGTTATGGCTCACCCCTCAGGACAAGTGCACTATTGCCAGGTGGTAGGGAACAGCTGGTTACTAAGGTATGAGTCTCATGTATCTTCTATTAGAAGACTTTGTAACGGGTATTTCTGTGCCCCTCCCAGGTACTCCCAAATAACGACCGGGACACTTACTTATGAAAGTTTGTCCTTAGTGTAAGTTTGTTTTTAAGTTGCTCCTAAATTAACCCATTTCTTTTCTGTCACATACCACACACCCTGCTTCCTCCACGTCTCTTCTAGTTTCTCTCGTACGCCTAGATTTCTTGCTCCGGAAGTCCTGCCTATACCTCCCTCCAGGCTGTTGGCTGTTCCGCATTGTATTACACCAGTCACAGCAATACACCTTCACACAGGGTACAAATATCCCACAACAGGAAGTAAAGTGTAAACCAGCCCAGCTGGGATGATCTTTTTGCCAGAGGGAACAGATGAGCACAGTCACCTATGACTGTACAAAAGGCAGATCCTGTAAGGACAAAGTGCTGCCTTTTCCATGGTGGAAGTGGTTCAGTGTAGTCAATCTGCTATCAGGTTGCTGGCTGGTCACCCCATGCACGGTGCGGTATCTGGCTCACTGGTAGTCTCTGCTGGTGAAAGATTTGATACTGAGCAGCAGTCATAGTCGGGTCAGCCTAGATGAGTGGATATCCATGTTGTTGAGCCCATGCATACTCTTCACCTCCACACCCATGAATCACTTTGTTCACAGTCCTATTGGGCTGTGGCAAGGATGGCTGGGGAGAGAGTCTAACTGCCCACTGAAAGGGTTATCCTGTCTACCATTTTTGAATTCCTTTTGATGAGAATTTATATGGGACACAGATATCTTTCAACTTTTGCCCATTTGTAGAGTTGTATCTATACATCTCTTCCCCAGTTATTGTTTGTCTTTCATGTATGGATCTTCCATGTCCCTGACCATCCAGCCAAACCAAGCTAAATGCCCTACCATGTGCACTGTCCAGAGTTCTCCACTGAGAAGATTTCCTTTGACCAGTGAGCCTTTCCGGGCTGTCCCAGAAAGTAGCTGTGAATGCTTCTGGGTGATGCCTGCAGAGCATTTAGGGTGGTCTGTAAACCATTCTCTGGTCTTCTTCATCCTTAGTCAGCTATCCATAGGGCACACCCCATGAGCCCGGCCACATGTGCATGCTTGGAGATACTGTGACAGGAATGGGAACCTCAGGCAGTAACTACAGCAGCAGCAGGGTAGATAGCCAGGCTGTGGAGGGCAGTGGCAGGCAGGCAGCAACAAAACCACTCTCTCTGCTTCTTTGACCTCCTTTATTTGGGCTGCCACTGGAAGGTGCCACCCACATTTTGGGTGGGTCTTCCCACTTCAAATAAACTGATTAATTAAATCTCTCACAGGTGTGCCCAGCAGTTTGCCTTTTATTTGATTCCAGATCCCGTCAAGTTGAGAACCATTACATTTCTTGAAGTGTGAACTTCTTTTTGTTGTTGCCATTAAAAAATAGTTTTGGGGAGTTGGCTTAGTATGGAACATTATACCAGGTCCAGAAGGATTCAAAAGCATGAAAATCCAACTCCTTTGTTCAAAGACAAAGGATGTTATGTAAAATGCAGAGCACAGCGTGTGCGTACATGCGGAGGAGCTAAGAAGAGAAGGGAGGAGTGGGTGAAGATGGGTTAATGACCGAGGTCTCTGGAAAGGAGCAGCAGAGGCTGGGCCTTCTGAGTAAGTCTGCGGGAGATGCAGAATACTTCCGCAGAGTGTCACGACTTTGCAGGTAGATGGATTAAAAATGACAAGAGTTTGAGTTAAGAGCACAGCATCTGCAGAGCAGGTGAAAACAGCTGTTGCAGGGCAAGTCAACAGAGACATCAGACAGTCTGAGTTGTGTTCAGGCTTGAGCAGCTGCCAAACTTTGTACAACAGTGGGATTGTGAGGGATTCATGCCTGGAGCCTCTCCTATCCCAGTCCTAGCCTTTCCCCATTGGTAGGTGAAGAGGTTCTTCCAGGTACCTTCTCTGTGGCTGGAAGACATTTGAGCTTGAAGTGTCAGGTGTTGCCCCAGCTTGAAATCATTGTTGATGAAAGTTCCAGAGCCCATGGCCTGTGCAGTATAAGCCTCTCACTAGTGGAGGCTTTGTGAATGTGTAGAAGAGGCGTATGAGGGTGTAGGGCTGGCAACAATGTAGGAGAACAGAAAAAGCATGAATGTGCAGATGCTTTGGCAAAGTGTAGTCTTGACTGACTCATGGATTTCTGAGCAAATCCTCCATTGACTCTTAATTACTTAGATACAGAGGCAATTCCCTGATAGCCAGGCCTTAATATATAGCAAGGATAACATGGCTGAGTGTTTCAAGGTGTTAAATCTTGCAAAGATTTTAAATAAGTTAATCTAAATTTATTCTAAATTAAATGAATTGCTTGAAGAATTTTAAAGGAAAACAGCAGTAACTCAACAAATCTCAAAAAGGAGTTATAAAATAAACTCATGAGTGTAACCCAGCACCATATTCAAAGTAGCTCAAAGAACTGAGGGGCTTGATAGCTTACAAGGGATCTGAAAGTGAATGTGAACTCCAGGGGACATGGGGATGTACTGTAATGAATCCAGAGTTGGTAGCTTTTGCTTTACAGATGTTTATAGGCATGTGCGTGTGTGTGTGCCTGTGCGTGAGTGCGTGCGTGCGTGCGTGCGTGCGTGCGTGCGTGCGTGCGTGCGTGTGTGTGTGTGTGTGTGTGTGTGTGTGTGTGTGTGTGTGTGTGTGTGTAATTCAGCTCCAAGAAGCTTTGTCTTCTTTTCCAATTTTAATGACTTATTTTTATTTTATGGACATTGGTGTTTTGCTAGCATGTATGTTTGTGTGAGTATTTCAAATTCCCTGGAACTGGAGTTATGAGCTGCCATGTAGGTGCTGGAACTTGAACCCAAGCCCTCGGGAAGAGCAGTCAGTGTTCTTAACCACTAAGCCATCTCTCCAGCCCTTTCCTTTCAATTTAAAAAGTATTTTCCTTTCCTTATGAACTCTGACAACTCTGTGAATAAAGAATTTGCTTTTACAGAATTCATTTATCTAAGTATCACTTTGTCATACAATAATGCCAGGGGAAGAGCTGTAGATTATATTCTGTGATGAGATTATTTACGGAGTAATGAATTTGATAAAAGGCTTATTTATCAGGAACCATCAGAGAAATAGAAACAGTAATGATAACCCTTTTGATTTGAGAAGTCTTGCATGTTAAACTTGGGTGCTGTTATCTCTAAAGACAGCAGGCACACACTTGAAGTGATGCCTCCAGTGTGGATCACTACAGGATGTGATGGTTATCTTTCTTTGCATCTCTGCAACTTTATTTTAAAATTAGCATTATTATTATTTTAAAACTTATGTTGAGTTTCTGTCTGTAGGTTAGGAGAGGTGTTGACTTCATTCTCATTAGAGTAACAAGTGGTTGGGAGCTGCCTCATGGCCACTCTGGGAACTGAACTCAGGTCCTCTGGAAGAATACCAAGTACATCAATGGCTGAACCATCTTTCCAGCCCCATGTTAGCATGTTCTGAGACAAGATGGCTCATGTTGGCCTTGAATTCATGGTGACCCTTCTGTTTTAGTCATGTTAATTAGAAGTTGGAGGAGATTTCCTTAGGGTAATAGGAATATGCCTTTTCTTTTTGCCATGAAATGACCCTTACAAATAATTCCTGCCACTTTTAATGCTTGAATTGTGTTTGTGAGGGCTGTTATCCTTTTTATTACTTCTGCGGGCAGCGAAACAAGATATTTTCACCAGGTTTTGTAGCTTATAGATAAGAGCTGCTGTGGACGGCTCCAGGCCTTCCACTTACCTTTCCTTCTAGAATCATTCAAGCCTCTCGGGTACTGTAACTTTTAGCATTTTGCCCTTAGTCTTCTTGCTCTCTTTACCCATCAAAGAATGGGTTTACATATTTTTGGTGTAGCATAGGTGCCAACAACCATTAGGGAGGTTATGAAGAGACTGGTCAGCAGATTGACAAGGGTGGTTTGAGACCTTGTGGGTTCTAGTACAGGGCTGAGGAGTTAGAGATTTAACTCAGTGCAAGGCTTGGGTTCTGTCCTTAGTGTTGTTTAGGAGGTACCTTTGTCTGAGTAAGGGGTAGGAGAAGAGGTCATAGCATGACAAAACAAGAGTCCTTCAAAAACAAACCTCAAGGAGACTAGACTTTGGTATAAAAGATTTAGTATTAAATTTTTGGGGTTTTGTTTTGGGCTTATAGCTATACTATGGAATGTCTATTATGTGGAGAGCCCTAGAGTCCATTCCCAGCACCCCAATAACAACAAACAAAAAGACTTTCATATTAGTAAATTAATGAATGATTAAATAAATCGATTTCTGATTTTAGACTAGAGATGATTAAATGGTAAAGGCTTTGCCAAAATTAAACTGTTTCATGCATATTGAATGTGAAATACTTCTAGGGTGGTATAATCTTTGGTCTAAAGGTCATCTTGCAAGACATGTGACCTTGTTATTTTAACTGTGGATGTCAGGAGATCTTGAGAAAATAAGGTGACATTGTTAATACCTTTTCTCATGTGGTTATAGATTATCTTTCTGTATCTTGTATTTAATAAACAAGAGACATGAGCATACATGTATATATACAACATTTGTCAGGAACCCATTTCACTTAATTGCTTAGGAAAATTTCTAGTTTTCATGTGAGGGTAAGGCAGAGAGCCAGGACTCATGCTCAATGCAGTTCTAAAATACCCAGTGGGCAGTCTGAGGTTATGAATGATGTGGTAGTATAAACTTATAATGCCTTATTATGTTGCATTGCAGCCACAAGAAGTGTTAACACATTTATTTGTTTAAAATTAAACATTTAAATTACTAGCACACTCAAGTAGTTTTCTTAAATGTCCTACCTAAATATTTGCTAGTGATCAAACAATAGGAATATTTGCATTGATATTTATCTTTAAAAACATTTTATTTTAGTGTGTTAGTATTTTGCCTCTGTGTTTATATGCCTATCATAGATATTTCTGGTAACAGTGGAGGTGAGAAGAGGGCATTGGATCCCCTGAAGTGTGTTGTGAGCCACCATGTTGGTGCCAGGAACTGAACCCTGGTCCTCTGGAAGAGCAACCAGTGCTCTTAACTGTGGAACCATCTCTCCAGCTTTGGCTTTATGTTTTAAAGGTTTCTTTCACTTGCTATAATGTGGTAATATACTTTCCTGAGAGTGTGCTTTCAGATAGTGCATTCACAGTGGGCAGTTTCAGGAGCGTGAAATCAAATGTGCAGAGCTGAACTCTGCCCTTTTCTTGGTGAAGGAGAACCATTGCCAGAATGTGCCAGGAGATTGAATGAAGAGTGCCTTGTGGCTTCAGGAGGACTCAGCTTACCTGCAGCCACCCAATGGCAATGCAATGTGGGTGTTCTACTAGTTCCCAGTCCTCTGCAAGCCACAAGCAGGCCTGCATTGTTAGGTTTGACAGTTTGAGATACCAGTGATGCAGTGAACAGGGCGATCTCCCAGAGAGCAAGATGTGTAAATAAATGCAAAGTAGTGAGAGGGGTAGAAAAAAAAGGCCTTTTTTTTTTTTCCCATGGAGAAGAAAAGAAAATTCATTGCAGGGCTTCACACTTAAATTTTGCAAAATTTCACAGAGAAACTGACATAGCTTTAATAAAAATGTATGTACCCTTATTATTAGAACAGTATTGTGTGTGTGTGTGTGTGTGTGTGTGTGTTTATACAAGTGTTCATGAAGGTCAGGTGTAGTTGGAAGTTTTTTTCTGTCTTGCCCGGTCCTACTGGACCAGTTTTTCTCCTGCCCACTAGGTCTCTGCATCCACTTATGGAATAACACTCTGAGGCTTAATATCAATTACAATTTTTGGCCAATGGCTCAGACATAAATTACTGGCTAGCTCTTTCTTATAAATTAACTCATTCCTATTCATCTATGTATAGTCACCAGGGTGTGGCTTACCAGTGATGCTCCAGCATGTTACTCCTTTGGCTGCTACATGGCATCTCTCTGACTCTGCCTCCTTTCTCTATGTTACTCTGTCTCTATTTCCCACCTAGCTATATTTTGCCCCGCCATTGGTCTCTTTTTCAAGACAGTGTTTTTCTGTGTAGCCCTGGCTGTCCTGGAACTCATTCTGTAGACAGGCCTGGCCTTGGACTCACAGATACTTCTGCCTCTGACTCCTGATTGCTGGGATTAAAGGTGTGTGCCACTGCTGTAAAGCTTGAGGTTCAGTTTTTTATTTTGTGGTACTTAAGGGCAATATCTTTCTTCTCTCCTTCTTTCTTCTTTAAAGATAGGGTCTCATATGTAGGCTTGCTTAGCCCAGAACTTGCTATGTAGATCAGGCTGACCTTGCATTTAGAGATTCTCCTGCCTCTGCCACCTGGCTTGCCCCTTTAAATAAAACCAATCAGTCAATCAATCAATTAAATAAATTGATTAATTAATTTTTAGTGTTTGTACATATGTGCATGTATACTTGGGTACATGTCACAGTGTATGTGTGGAGGTCAGATCACACCTTGGGGTTGGTTGTCACCTTACTCTCCCTTGAGACATAGTCTTTCTTGTTGTTTCTGACTGTTGTGTCCTGTATGGTATCTGGTCATGAGCTTTCTGACAGTTGTGTCTCACTGTACTAGTACTGGCATTACAGGTTTGCAGTGCTACATATTTACTTATTGATTTTGTTAGTTATGTTCTAGGAATTGAACTCAGATTTGAATAAAGATGTCTTTGAAGAAAACCTGGATATAATGGCACAGCACATGCTGACCTTCAGTAGGAATCATATTTTCATTTCTTCTTGTTCTACAGTTTTCTTCATCTACAGGTTTAATCTGAAGTTGCTGTTTTATAATTCTCATTCTCTTGAATATCATGACTGAATGTATAGGATTAATAGAAACAATGATGGCTTTAGAGAAAAGATATAAATGAGAATTTGTAGATGAAGAACCAATTTATTTGATAGTTCTTGGCCTCAGGATCCTTAATTGAAAAATGGTACTGATCCAAAGATACCTTACTGATTTCTTGTGAAGATTAAGTGAGGCAATGTTTTCACTAGAGCCTGGTATGTTTTAGGTGAGGATTATAGTAATTTATTTGAACTGGAGAGATAGGAAGAGTAGACAGTGAACACTAGCAGGAATTCTCTTCCTGTGTATTGATGTAGTTATCTGATTTGGGGCTTGGGATAAAAGCTTTTACTTTTTTTGGGCTCACAGTTTCCTCACCTTCTCTGCTGCTTCTGCTCTAGCTTTGCCAGTCCTCATGGACTAATCTAGTACTTCATTTAGGGATCTTTACTTCCACTGAAAAATTGAAATTTGTTTATATTCCCTACAGAAGCTCCTGTGTATAATGCCATATATATCTCTTTATTGAGGCATAATTGAAACATGATTAACTGCACGTACTTAATGTGTGCAGTTTGATATATTTTGACATCTGTATATACCCGTGAAACCATCACTCCAATCAAGATAATGAGCATAGCCATCCCCCTCAATAGTTTTCTCATGCCCAGCTGTAATGTATCCCTGTGCGTCCCGTGGTAGAAGAGGCTGGCTTCGAGGTAAGGTTCAGAATAGCACGGGAATATTGACTTAGTAATAAACTTTTTAAAAAAGATACTTTGCTGTTGTCTAGTTTAAGGTAACTTCAATGGGTAGTTAAATATATAAAAGTAAGCATGCTGGCTTCCATGTTCCCTTCCGCTCCATAACCTAAAGGCCTTTTAAAAGCAAAGCTTTCCTTTTAGAAGCAGTTCATAAAACTACTAAAGGGCTTGCAGTTCCACTGTGTAATCATTTCAAAACAACAGTTTTTTTCAGCCACCAAAAAGGATGCAGTCTTGACATTTAAATAGAAAACAGATTGAGTTTTTGGCTGATATTGCCATGCTGGTTTAAATGTTGGTTCAGTCAACTTCAGGCTTAGATTACAAGATTTGCAAATTAAAGGAAACCAAAAGGGAAGGAACATCTGCATAGATTCTGACTTTGTGGAATTCCACCCAGCCATGCTTACTCTCCTGGCAGAACAGAGCATGTGTGCATCGAATAACCACACAGAGATCACGGCTGTGCTGCGATTATCTTAAAGATGCACTGGGTACAGACCTGCAGTTAGGTTTTCACATGGCTGTTTTAGAGCCATATTGTAGGAAGATTAGGTGTGTGTGTGTGTGTGTGTGTGTGTGTGTGTGTTGAGATGAAGTCCCTCGGTGGTGCCCTCCTAATCTTGAACTCCCAGACTCTAGTGGTTCCCTTGCCTCAGCCTCTCGAATAGCTGGAACAACAGGAGCACCCACAGCATCACTCCCAGCAAGATCTTATGTTGATATAGTGAATGGTATTTAACCAGAATGAAAGCTTTCCAAATGTCACTAATTGTGTTACTTGATGATTTTATTGTATAAGAGAACTGGGTTTTGAGGAAGGTAATTTGCTTTAACTAAGGTTGAAATCTGTTATAATCAAAGACTATATGGATGTAATTTACTGAGTAAATTTAAGGAATCTTTGTCTGCTACTGGGTTAATCATACATTATGGATATGACTTTAAGATGTTTGTTATAGGTCACCTAGCATGCCATTTAGATAGCAGTCTCAAAGAGCTGCCTGATTCAAATGTTCCCCACTCTTATTCTAAGAAGGGTTTTTAATGTTGTTTCATGGCACACTGGGTACTTACTCTATCATCTCCTCCATTAGTAAGGCAAGCCTTTGTTTCCAAATGGGAGGAAGAAAAGGCAGTATCTTTGACAGTTGTATGGTACGGTTGGAGGCGAATGGCTTTTATAATGGATAGAGTCAAGAGTGCTGACAAACATCCTCTAAAGTGCAGTTCAGCCCTTGACCGCAGAGGATTATACGTTCCATTTGGGTTAAAGTGGAAATATCCTCATCTTTGCAGGCAACAAGCTTCATAGAGATAAAAACTAATAGTGGCACGAACCACTCTTCCTAGCTAGCTCTCGCAGGTACCATCTTTACTTGTTTCCTCCAGTGTCTCTGAGTACTACATACTAAGCAAGTGCAAGTGTTCTACCAGTGAGCTTCATTCCCAGTCGTCTGCTGTCCATGTACACACACACACACACACACACACACACACACACACACACACACACACACACACACACACACAGAAGCGCACACATGCGTGTTGTTCATTTCTATTTGTTTGGCATTGATAATTAGGAGCGGAATTGCTTGGTGAGGCCTCTTTAGATATATGCAAGTAGTTTGATGTATTCTAGAAACCTTTGTTGATGAGTATGGGATTCTAATAGCCAGCGCAGCACCATGAGCATGTGTCCTTTCCTCTGTTCCTGGAGGTAGTCCATGCAACTAGGTATTGAAACCATGGAACACCATTTTCCCATTTGTGGTCACTTAGAATCAACATACCTTTTCTCACTCCCCCTTTTCTAGCTACTGAACAATGTCAATTATGTCTCTTTCAGTTTGAGAAATGTCAGTTAAACTGTAATAGTACAAAACAAGATTTTGTGGCACAAGTCTAGTTGGAACAGACCCTAGAGGGTGGCAGAAGTCCTTGATGTCATTTAGCTCATGTGTGGGAAAAAGGTCAGATAGGAGAGCCCTGAATAGTTACTTTGTTGGAAAGGTCATCTGGTGTGAAGTGGAGGAGGGTGTGTTTTACAGTGCCCCCAGAGTTGTGTTCTGCCTTGAGTGCCACCGGGAGCCATGCTTCCCCTTTGTGCCTGTTAGTTAGACCTCAGGGGACTGGGGAACCAAGTGCTTGGTCTTTTTAGGAAGTATTCTTTTGCATTTTGTGTTTATTTTCTCAAACAGTAACAACAACCATAATCCCATTCTGGGTATTTCTTTGTGTTCATAAAACAAATGGCTGTTATTACACACTCACGCACGTGCATATTTGTATTGGATTCAAAGGTTATTACTGCTACTATATTAAGACAAACTTTAGATTTTTTTCCTTAAGTTCATTGTTCTTGTCACTGATTTTTTTTTAATACTGTAACAAAAATATTCAGTGAGGGCTGCTGGCTAAGATTCTCTTAGAGTCTTCTTTTCCAAACACCAAGTACAACAGGGGTTAAAGCTGTGCGCTGTCATGTCTGGGTCTTCATATGGCCTTGGGAGGAGGCACTTGTGAGGATGGTCACATTGAACTAGAAAAGGGGCTGCGATTGCCCTGTAGATTTTTAAATGATTAAAACTCAAATGTATATTTCATTTATCATTTACTTGACCATAACAGTTCATATTTCCATCTGTGAAAAATATGAAACATTGTAACAAACTGATGGTTTGAAATCCTTTCCACTGTAAACTCAAATTACTCCTGCATCTTTGGAAGGACACCTTCTGAATAGGTTTGTCAACTTTGTTTATTATTCTAACAAGAGGATAAGAAAAGTTTGGTTTGGGAGGACCAGAGAGTGGGATGAACAGCTGCAGTGCAGGTCTGTGAGTCACTCATCAAACAACAATTTTGGAAAAATGATAGCACACCCATGCACCATGAAAGATAAAACTGCTGCGATTGCAGCCATTTTAAATTATTAAATGCTGTAAACGCCATAAAGTTAATTAGAAGAGGGACAAACTCTACAAAGATAAATGTGTTTTCAATATGATCTGTAGGGAGGGGTACAGTGAATAGAGAGGAAATTTATTTCTGGCAGGACTCTAGCCATGGAACTGTGGCTGAACTTTTTACCCTAATTACCTCCTGCTAATGCCTGCAGCGGTCTGGAATCAAAGTGGCGCTTCAGGCCCTGGAAATTCTCTGATGTGGCGAACGTTTGTTGTGTGAGGAGGGTTTCTTAAGAAAAAGCAGAATATTGTGACAGAATTAAAAAAAAATTTCTCAGTTACCACCCACCTCACTTGTTGCCTACAAAAATAGAGTAATTGTTTGCATCTGTGTCTTCCTTTCCCCCTAAGAAATAACTGTTATAAATCAATGTGACAGAGAGCCAGTGAGCTGAGGCTTGCCCGAGGTAGGTTTTTATTTTTTAAATTTTTTTTCTTTTCAAAGTTTCTCCTTTAATTTAAAATTTAAGTTCAAAAATTATAGAAGCTAGCTCTCTCTCTCTCTCTCTCTCTCTCTCTCTCTCTCTCTCTCTCTCTCTCTGTGTGTGTGTGTGTGTGTGTGTGTGTGTGTGTGTGTTAAAAAGAAATGTTGTTCAAAGGAGAATTTGGGTCTTACCTCTTGAATTCTGAGGATACTTTTCATGTCAGACTGATAACAGTTCAATTGCATAATCCTAGAAACAGAAACGGGAGTTTGCAGACTCCATGTTCAGTCCTCTGGTGACAGAGAAGGAGCAGCTCCCCAGGGGCTCTCCTGAGTTGGAGAGTGTTAGTTTTGCAGAGGATTTCTGGCCTCCTATCTACTGTGTGGAATAAATGTCTCTTCACTTCTTTGTTTTTCATCCTCTACTGAGAGCATTTTTATGTGCCACACACACAGGCCTCATATCGTCTACCCTGGTGTCTCTAAGAAGTAGGACCTCTAGTTTGAGCCCTCACCAATCTTTTGGAGCAACTTTTTAGGTAACTGTTAAGGAAGACCAAAGGCGTTGTGGCTTGTTTGTGCCAAATCATCATTTCACATGGTTAGAAACTTGTTTTAACAGCCTTTTTTATTTAGGCATCCTGAAAAGATAGCTTTAATTTTTCATTGTTGGGATGCTGTGATTTTTTTTATCCTGGTCAATAAAGTGAATTTTCATTCCTTTTAACAGAATATTAAATTTCATTCAGGGCTGTGCTGAGCTCACATCCTTCTGTGATTAGGTTATGGTCACTAATTGCTCCAGTGTAATGGTGATATTTTGCCTTTTGTATACTTACACATTTGTGTAGCACCTGTGGCCATGCATCTGCATCTTTTTATTTATGAATGAGGGCTATTTCTTTGAACTGCCAAGTTTCAATTCATGTTACAAATAATTACTGTTTTGTTCCATATCTACACTAATAAAAACACGTCTTCAGCCCTAAGACAATGATAAGTGTTCACGTCTAATGAATTACCACAGAATAAATTGCTCATGTTAAAGGCAATATGCAGTTCATATTTCCCCTTGATATTTTGCCTTCCCATGCTTTGTTCATTTCTGCATATCCTTACAAGAGAGAATGACTCAAATTGTTTATGTCTGTCTGATAAGCAATGATGTTGTGAAGACAGCACAACTGCTTTCTAATTTCTATAGGAAATTTAAGTAATTATAAAATTACTTCTTTTGAGACTGTCTTACTATATGGTTGCCCTGGAACTCACTTTATAGATCATGCTGGCGCATAGAGATCTTCTAGTTTCCTCCTGGAGTGCTGGGTTTAGAGGTGTGTGCCACTGTGCCAGATGCAAAATAATTTCAAATTCATAGAAAATTGCAAGATATGAGTTCCTGTTTCTCCTTCATCAGGGTTCCCCTAGTTTTAAAATGATGTAAGTGGGGAATTCCTCAACAACAAGTAGCTGATGTTTGTGTATTCAGTACTGTTCAGTGATACTGGTTCAAGTTCCAGAAGCATTTAAAATACTGTAATCATGTCACCGTGGCATAGATGCTAAAACTAATCTCAACAATCAGAAAGTTAGGCTGGAGAATTAGGAGATGCAAGCCCAATACGAGACTCTAGGAAGAAGAAGAGGGAGTCAGTTAGTCCACCCGGCCTAGTGTGCTGCTCTACAGATAGTGAGAGGTTTTAAATCACATCCAAAATAGAAATAAGACATCAGTGAGGCGCAGCCAGGCTCTGGCCCATATATTTGTTTAAACAATTAAGAATTATTTTACTTTGTATGTGTGTGAATGTTTTGCCTGCATGTAAGTCTGTGCACCATTTGTGTGTCTGGTGCTTGAGCAGCCAGAAGGTGTTGAATGCCCTGGCACCAGAGTACAGGTGCCTGTGAGCCACCATGTGGGTGCTGGGAATAGAAGCTGGGTCTGCCCCAGTTGTGTGTTAATTTCATTTATATTCAAATGTCACACACATCAATAGATTCTGGATTTTGCAGTGACAGTGGAGTAAGAAAAGCAGGCCAATTGTTCTGTAGAGGGGTATATTTGTGGTCTCTATGCTTGCTTGGCAGAAGTTGGTATAATTAATGGCTTTTGTTTGCTGAGCCAGACATGAATATTCTCATTTCAGCCTTACAATGTTTTTCATGTAACTATGGAAATTCAAGCCTGTTGATGAACAAAATGATGTCTATTTTTTATTTATAATAATAGAGAAACAGTTGTAAATCACCTAGCTTTTAGGGAAATAAATCTGAGCAAGATTCTGTGCATATGTGTATGATATTTTACTATAACCCATTCATATATTTTTCTGATTACAGTCTGTCAGTTTTCCAGTGTTTCTTTATAATATCAGGTTAGTAAACTGGTGTCGTAGCTGGGTGTGGTGCACACCTGTAATTGCAGCACTCAGAAGGTCTCTGCACAGCGAGACCCTCAAACTGAAACACAGTCATGTCTTTATGTACCATTTCTCAACCTGTGGGTCACAGTCCTTTTGGGGGCCACATACCAGACATCTTCAATGTCAGATATTTACATTATGACTCACAGCAGTAGCAAAATTACAGTTATAAAGTAGCAACAGAATACTTTTATGTTTGGGGGTGATCACAACATGAGGAACTGTATTAAAGGCTCGCAGCATTAGGAAGGTCTAGAACCACTGACTTAGTACATGCTAGGTAAGTGCTGCCTACTGGCTTACATTCCTGGCTCTATAATGTACTTCTTAGTTGTGAAGACATGTGGAGGTTGGTTCTCCCATTCCACCTGTAGGTTCTGGGAATTGAACCCAGGCAGTTAGTCTTTATGGCTAGTACCTTCACAGACTGAGACAGCTTACTAGCTCTGTAGGGTCTCTCTAGGTTGCCCAGGCTACCTCAAAGTTGTCTTTATTCTTTTTCTGCTTCAGCCTCCTAAGTGTTGGGGTTCTGTGTCCAGATCATTTTTATTATATGTATGATTATTTTGCCTGCATGTATGTCTTGCATTGTGCCCCAAGAGGCCAGAAGAGGGTGCTGGATCTTTGGAACTGGATTTGCAGATGGTTGTATGCCTCCAGGTGGGTGCCGGGAACTGAACTCTCATCTCATCAACTCTTAGTGGCTGAACCATATCCAACTGTTTCTTTTTCTGCGTCTCCCTACTATGGGTTTTCCATATTTTGTTGTCTACCAGAATTAATGAATAAAAATAGGAAAATAGAGTAGATTTTTCTTTTTTTATACCTTTTAAAAGACTATTTGTGAAAAATAAAAATAAACAAACAATATATGTGCTGCTGAATGAAGCATTATAATAGTACTTTCTAATTGATGCATTGTATTGGTTCATTTTTTTTAGGAAAAACGAGTCCCAACTGAAGAATTTCCTTGATTAATTTTGCCTGTGGGTGTGTCTGTAGAACACTTTAGTAATTAATAATCCTATTACTAGTATAAACTTTGCTAAATGAAGGAATTTAGCAAAGTGAAATTTTAGTATCATACATTTAAACTACAATACAGTAGTAAGTCTTGTTCATTGTAATATTTTGCTGCCTGACTCTTTGGCACATGTGTGAGTTTCCTCTAATTATTTGGAAACCTGATGCTGTTGAAGTCAGGGTTACAGTTTCTTTGTAACTGACTGGCCTAGTACTTGTTATGTAGCTCAGGGTAACCCCAAAGTTAGAGTAAGTCTCCTAACTCAGGTATCAAGTTTTAGGATATTAGGTATACACCATCATGCATGATCTACAATCCCCCAGCCGCCCCCCCCCCAAGACAGGGTTTCTCTGTGTAGCCTTGGCTGTCCATAGACCACACTGGCCTTGAACTCCGTGAGATTTACCTACTTCTGCCTCCAGTGTTGGGATTAAAGGTCTGTGCCAGCACTATGCAGCAACTGCATTCTTTTTATGAATGAGTTCTCTGCTGTGTCTGTTACCAGTAAATGGATGTCAGCAATTTAAATAAACAGCCCATGTTGAGGAACTGAAATTTTTGCTTTTGTCAGAAGTAGTTTCCTTGCTATTTGATATGGAGTATCATACATCACAGTCCTGTATGATGAAGAATGAATCATGTATTTAAAAAGAAGAGAAGCTTTCTTCTGTAAAACTTTACTACATTTTAAATTATGGTAAGGGTTAAATGAGATAGTGCATGCAAGTGCTTTAAGAGGCTGTTTGGGGCTACTCCAATGCAGTTTTCATGACTAACTCAAAGGAGTATAGACGATGAGAAGACTTATTAGGGGAGTCAGGATCACCAAGGGGGGTTTTGAAACATCAGGGTGTTTGTTTCAGAAATGGGAATTTAGAGAGTACCTATCTATGTTTCATGTGCTCATCACTTCTTTCTGAGGTGAATCGTAAATAGATCTTTAAAGGACATTTTATTTTTACTGTGGCTTTGAGAGATAGTCTTGCTATTTATCTCAGGATGGCCCTTACCTGGGATTACCCAGCCTCAGCTTCATTGCTGCTATTTCAGGCAGGTACTTCTATCCCCAGCAATAAGAGAGATTTATTTGAAAGGCATTTTCAAAATATAAGAAAAAGTGAGTTGAAGGCTGTGCTGGAGAGCTCTTTGTCAGCTTGACATAAGCTTGGGTCATCTGCAAAGAAGGAACCTCAATTGAGAAAATGCCTGCACTAGCCTGGTCTGTAGGCAAGCCTGTGTGGTATTGTCTTGATTAATGATGGATGTGGTAGTCTCCAGCCTTCTGCAGTCCACCTCCCCAACCTCCATTGATGTATCATTATTACCTGAGGTCTGTAAGTCACAGCAGGGCACCCTCTTGCTGGTGCACATTCTGTGAGTTAGAATGAAAGTGTAGTAGCATGTCACTGCCAGAAATGTGTCCGATGGAGCAGCTTGTCTTCTAAGAAATACTTAACATTAATCCTCTTAACTTATACAAAACATTCTTCCTTCTTTTAGTGAGCAATATTATATCCACCAAAGAACACTGAACCTCTGCCTTCTGGAAGCTTGTAATTTAGTGTTTAAGGCCCTCTAAATCTGAGAAATATGCAAATGGTACTAACTGGATTTGTTTAATCTGTTTTATTACATTCTATCTGCATGAGAGAAAACATGTCCATTTGTGTAGTAGTTATTTGGTGGGACAGCTCTACCTCTCCTCATGGCTCTTGAGAATGTTGGGGCTTTTCATCAGTAGGCATCGTCTGCACATGTGTCTCCTTGATACTGATTTGTGGGTTATTCTGTGATGCTTTTAGGTGGACTCATGGATTTGGAAAAGCTTTAAATTGAACAGAAAAACTAAAATGTTGCATGTTGTATTTATAATAGCACCATCTTAATTACTACTGTTTTCTCCTTCCTGCTGTATAAGAGTACTTGCACCTCATATTTGGAATGTAGTTTTTATACTCTTAATTTTTTATTATTTTTTATGCATATGTATGTGTATATGTGCATGTGAGTGCAGTGTTTGAGAAGTCCAGAAGAGGGTGTTGATATCCTGGAACTGTAGTTACAGGTGGTTGTGAGCCAGCATATGGTTGCTGGGAACTGAACTCAGGCCTCTGGAAGTGGAACAAGCTCTCTTAGCCAATGAACCCCCTCCAGCCCCCAGTTTTTATACTTTTAAAATAGTTATATGTGTTTGATAGTAACCTGTCATGGTGTGGAATTTTCCATATTTGGCACCAAGTTGACTCCAGGAATGTATCAGAATCCAGGTGTGGTTGCCCAGGTCTTTAATCCCAGCACTTGATGAACTTTCTCAAAACAAAATTAAACCGAGAACATCTTGATTCTGGCTTCATTTCTAATGCCCCTTCTATTTGTATGTGGAGATTGTATTGTGTGTGGAGAAGTCACTCCGTGGCTTGACCCATTCCTTGTGACAGCATCCTTGTTAGCATCCTTATTAGCATGTTTTCAAGATGAGGGAATGGAAGGAAGTTTAGTCACCAGGGTTTATTCAGAGAGAATAAAGAGGTACTAAGTAGGCTAATCACAGCTTTAGCTTTTAATATGTCTAAGTTTCCATTTTCTTTTTTTAATACTAGTTAATAAAGAATGAGACCAACAGGCTTTTGTTCTTCAAACTCTGAATAAGAATACAATACTATAATGCTATCAAAATTTCCCTCTTACACTTAAGGGATTAGACTTAGCAACACATGTTGAAGATTGTGCAGCTTTTTCCTATTTAAAAATAAGTGTTTCCATGCCGCTTACAATTCTTGGTAGATTTTAAATGTCTTTGCTATTTTGTATTTTTCTTAAACATTGCACATTCTTGGAAAATGTCACTTTCTCAGGTACTTGTAGTTTTCCTAATTTTGTTTCAATCTGTTAAATATCATGAATGGAAATAATAATGGTCACTGTAACAGAAATGGTATTAATGTTTAGGATTTTGAAATCATAAAAGCCATTTTTTTTAACTTGGCATTAACATGACAGTCATTGTGTTCCTTTTTTTTTTTTTTTTAAGAAAGCTGTTTTGAAAACTTGTCCAGGTTATGATATTACTGTGACTCTCATGATACCTGAATGCAACAGTCATGGTGTTCCAATAATTAAAAAGTAGATATGAGATAAAATTTAAGTATGTTATTGAGTTTAGGTGTTAAGTTTAATATTTAATGGATTTTCATTCCAATTTCCACTAAGTTTTAAATTAGTTACTTTTGTCTCTTTGTCTATTAATTGCATGTGCACACATGTGTGTGCATATGTGTCTTAGGACATAAGTAGGGGCAGAAGACCTTCTACCATGTGGGCCACAGGCATTGACGTGAGTTTTCAGGCTTGGTGGCAAGTGCTGTTGTTTGCTGAGCTGTCTTGCCTGTGCTCTGTCAGGCTTTAGATATCATTTACACTTGTCTACTTCTCCCTCTTTGGGTGGTATTTAAATTCAGAAGATACAGTATTATTTACCATGGTTAGCCTCATGTATTATAATTAAAAGTGCTGAACTTCAGCACCATGCATAATGTTCACAGAGTCCTAGTTCCGTGGATTCTCAAAGCCTAGTCCATGACCTAGAAGAATAGACTTTCAAACCTTCCTGAGAAAATGATTGCACAAGAATGGTCAGTTATACAGTGTGAGTAACTCAAACTCCTATTTAATTCCTTACTTTGGATCTTGTCCAATTTTGGCTTCTTTGATTTAAGCCTCATTACAATCCTGAATTTTTTAAAACTGAAAACAGTCAGTATATAATAATGTACAAAACTTACCTAAATATAATCTTCATATATGTTTGATAAAGTCATGGAACTGATTAACTCCAATTCAGAAATAACAGATTACATGTGAGACTTTCAAAAAGTAAAATAACTTTGAATTAACTGTGGTGTGAGTCTGACTTAGCTGTAGAGCTCTTGTCCAGTGTGCCCTAGGCTCCAGGATAAATAACAAATAAGGAGAAATTGCTTAGTGCTCAGTAACATGTCCCCTTAGGAAATTGTCCTTTATTGTTGCTGTAAATATGAACATAGGAAAAAAATGTCTTGAATGATCCAAGTCTGCTTATGTCTTAGAATAAATTTTATTTCTAAAATAAAGTTTATTTTTTCAATGTGTTTTTAAGTAGTTGTATAAGGTAAAATTAAATTAAAACCTCAGTTGCATGCTCAGATTTTATCTTCTTTTCTAATATGGTCAACAGTAGAAGCATCCTCAGGTTATTGTGACGTAGCTTAATAACAAGGATTTAATGTCACTAAATACCAACTCAAGGCCTCTGGCTCTCAGTAGAGATTGTAATGAGCCTAAAGATGATTTTGTTCTCAAGGGAGAACATTGCATGGTTACCTAGTTCTGGGTAATGTGTTAATTAGGTTTAACACATCCCATAACTTCTGTGTGAGGAGTTCGTGCTGGCTTATGGTTTCTTCAGGGCTTCATAGGCCGCAGTCAGCCTGTCCAAGACTCACCTGGTGAAGAACTTTTCACTTAGATTATTTTCCTTAAGCTATTATCGAGACCTTGTCCTATGATCTAGAGGCTACTTGTTGTGTCTATAATGGTATCTGCAGTGCCTTCATGTGAAACTTTCCCCACGCCCATCCTCAGCCCCCCAAAATGAGTCTGGTGATAGCCATTTGGGGCATGAGGACTTGTGCTTGTAAGGTGGCTTCATGAGGGCTTCCAAACATATTTTTCTGTCTGTACCGTTTATGTTCACTTCATGAAAACACACCTAGGAGCACAGCTGGTTCTTAAGGTATTTTAAATATGTCTGTCAACAGCTGCTGTGCCCCTTAAGTTTTTTACGTGTATACATTTCTAATGAGAAAATCTACAATAGTGTATCTTTGGCAAGTTACTACCAACATTTAAACACAGGTCTTTGATGATAACCTTTTAAAGAAGGAGGCTTTGGGTTCAGTGTTGGAGTCATTGCCTCATGTGTGAAGCACTAGCATGCAGATGTCCAGCAGTATAGAAAATAGAATAGAGCAAGTCATTGCTCTGTGTGTGTGTGTACAGTGGAGAGCAACACTGGAGTTAGTAAATTAAACAGAATGCTCATTATTATTGGAAAAATAAGAGTACCACTTTACAACCTACTTTGTGTAGCAGTGTGAGCCCTAGTTCTCTCTCTCTCTCTCTCTCTCTCTCTCTCTCTCTCTCTCTCTCTCTCTCTCTCTCTAAGTACTGTAGTATCCTCTGTAACTCTTCTACCTCATTTTAAGACAAGGTCTCACTAGTTCAGTTAGACTTCAGACTAGCAAGATTCTGGGATCTTTTTGTCCCCACTTTCCCTCCAATGCTGGAATTACAGGTGTGTCCCACCATATCCAACCTTTTATGTGGATGCCAGGATTTGAACTTTGTTCTTCTCTCTTCCTAGCTGTATACTACTATTTTATTAAGAAACTCCTGCATAGTTTCTACCTGGCTTTCTATAAAATACAATTATTTTCTACTCATATCCCATTGTTTGATGTTTGTGTTATTTGTATTTTCCTCTTTCCTTCTTCCTACATTGCACTTGTATTACTTTTTTAATTGTTGTCTTGTTTTACTTAGTATTGGCACAGTATCTTTTGCTTTGTGATGGGGCTTGAACCTGTGTGATCTTGTGCAGGCTAACTACCAGCTCTGTGTCTGAATCAATCCCTACCCAGTTCATTTAAAGCAACATACAGCTGCCATGTACTGTTTTTATCACAGTTACTGATGTACGGCATCCATCTCCCTACTCTTGGCTCCTCTCCCACCACCAATCACCCTGTCTTGCATACCTATAATCATTGGGACAGTCTGTTTCCCAATGGTTTCCATGGTTTAGCCATGGATAGGTGCCAGTCTTGTCAGATCATTTCTAATCCTGTTGTTCCTCCTCTGCCCTCTTCTGCTTTCCATCTTTCTCTTTTGCTGCTGGAGATAAAGCCAGCACTCAAGCATGCTAGAGAAGTGTGCTGTCATTGAGCCACAGCCTCTGTTCGTGTGCATATTATTTATCAACCTTAACATTCAACTTACTATTTTAGTTTTGTATTTACATTTGTCTATGAGTGAGAGGATTTGGTCTGCTTTGCTCATTGTACAGGGCACAGAATGCACAACTAAAGTAATAGCCAGTGCTAAGAAAGATATGGGCAAATGGAAGCCTTATATATCCTTGGGAATAAAATGTTTAGATATAATGGCAATCAATATGGAAGTCCTTTAAAAATAGAGTGAACATAGAAACCACCTATGGCACTTGTGGGTATTTATCAAGGATTCTGTGGTAACACACTACAGAGGTGCCTGCACATCCATGTTTGTCTATGTAGCACTTCATAATAGCTGAGTTGCAGAACCAGACTAGGTGTCCATAAACAATTGCATGGATAAAGAAAATGGAGCTTTCTTCAGCCATGAAATGAAGAAAATTGAAATTACTGTTTGTGGGGAATTAGGTGCAACTGGAACACATTGTATAAAGGAAAATAAGCCAGTCTCAAAGAAAAATCACATTTTCTCTCATTATATGTGGATACATAACACCATATATATCCACGTGTATATATGTGCTGGGAAAGATGGCTAGGGTAAGGAAGAAGAGTAGAGGTGAAGGAGAGAATATGAGGGATGAGTCTCATTAGAGAGCTGAGACTGGGGGTTACCCAGCTTTAATTCTAGCATGCAGGAGGCAGAGGGTGGAGGGTATTTGTGAGTTCTAAACTGGTCTGGGCTACACTATGAGACCCTGCCTCAGAGGAAATACACTTGAAAGAAACTGTATTTTCCCTGCCTCTGTCCTGGAACTCTTTAGACTAGGCTGGCCTGATTCTGCCTCCTGAGTGCTGGGATTAAAGGCATGCACCACCAAAATTGGCAAAAACAGTGAAGTGTAGTTCATATAAAAAAACAGAGGCCTTCATTTGCTTCTTGAAAAGTTTGGGCTTTAATGTTGGACAGTGTGTAAGGTATTTATTATGGCAAGAAACAGATGAGCACAGGTCCCATGGAGGCCAGTGGTGTCAAATTCCCTTTACTGTATGTAGTTAGAGGCAGTTTGTGGCCATTTGGGCATGGGTGCTAGGAAGTAGACTCAGATCCTCTAAGAGCAGTACATACTTTTAACCAGTAAGTATTTTGAGTGTGGTATAATTCAATAGATGACCTAGACGTTTCCATACACTGATTCTTAGTTATGGGCATTGAAATGTCATCACATCTTGTTTTCATTTGGCAGTACTTCTCTTTCTTCCCCAAACACTAATTAATAGCCTACTGTATTCTAGACACATTCCTGAAGTACCCCCCCCCAAAAAAAAAGATCACCCATGACCACTGACTGTTGGAAACTTGGAAAGCATAATATAATGGTAAATATGTGTTTACAAGGCAGTTTGATGACATAGGAAAGCAAGACAGTTGGTTTTATTATAGCATCTATAGGGCCATGGGCTTTCAACCAGGTTTGCAGTTCCAAGCATGAATTATCTCCTGTGGAACACACTTCAGATCCAGTCAGAAAGTGGTTGGTTACAATCTAACAGTCATGCCACCATTGTGCCTGTGGGCATATCTTGCCTGGTAGGTTAGTATTGCAGCAGGATCTGGTGCTGATGTCTTTTCTCCCTCAGCAGACTGCATAGTCTAACATGATTAAAGCTGGCTAGCAGGGAGGAAGTTGCCTGGTTGTTTGAGATTGATTTTTTAATGTAATGCAGCCAAAGTGTGTGGTGTCATTGGTAATAAGTTCACTTACCATTGATTTATGGTTGGTAACTGAGAGCAATGGCAGTGGCCTCTTCGTTCCTTCCTGACCAATAATGCCTGAGGAGGTTTCCATGACTGGTCCTGTGATGCCCACTTAATAACCCTTGCTTATGGCAGCAGCATTGTCCACTCATGCAGGCAGGTTCCACTTCTGGATCACTCTTCTCACTCTTCACCCTCTGGCCGCATCTCTGCTTAAACCTTTAAGCAGAAGTTTATCTCCACGCTCTTTTATATCAAATGTGTTCTAACCCTTCTCATTCGTTTATATATGTATTATAATTATACAAATTTTAAAAAGACAGGATCTTACAGCTTAGCTCTTGGTTCTTGTTCAAACTGACTCCTGAGTACTGGGATTAAAGGCAGGTGCTAATGTGTCCCACCCTTGGATTTAAGTCTTAAGGTTTCCATATGGCCTTTCATGAATTCTTCTGCTGCCTTCCATTTTGTCCATACTCCCGTTGTCTCCCTTTTCTGTCCCCTTTTGACTGGCGTGTTGAAATCTAGTAGATTAATGTCATTCTCACTTTCCAGCTTTTGCCTCACGTGTCCTACAGCTCTTTTGTTTGTTAGGTTGTCTGTGTCTTCCATAATATCGAACCCCTTCACTTATGTCCCCATTCCAGTCTCTGCTGCTTTTATTTTCTGTGGCTTATTTACTTTTTATTAATCTGTCTGGCATGCTCTGCCTGACTTCCTTTGCTAAAATTGAAGTGAATTCATAAAACAAAACATACCCTGCTATCATTGGAAATGTAGCAGAACAGTTACCTGTTATCTGGTTCCAACCCATTTTCCTTACATTGAAGGAAAACACACCCATTAGCCTGTCACTCCCCATTTCCTCCTCCCTCGAGCCAAGGCAGCCAGAAATCTGTGTTTTGTCTCTATGGATTTACCTGTTCAGGATATCATAGACAAATGGATTTCTGTACGATCAGACTGTTTGTGCCTCTGCTTCTTTTACTTAGCACAATGTTTTTGAGGTTCATCCATATGGCAGAAAATGCCAGTACCTTATAGCAGAATAGTCCTTTTTCTCTGCTTATCCCCTGTTTATCTCTGTGTTGTGGGCATGTGTATGCTTCCACTTTGGTTATGACAAAAATGCTGTTGTGAGCATTGCTGTATCAGCTTTTGCACAGACACATGCTTTCACTTCTCTAGCCTAGGAGTAGAGTTGTTGGATCACAGGTAATACTGTTGTAGTATTTGAGGATCTGCCAACCTGTTTTCCCAAAGGCAGTGCCCACCTGTGGTAGTTGCTTTTTCATAACACCTGTTGGCAGCTGCTTAAAGGCTCATGTCATCTGAGGGGTTTCCGGCCCTCTGGCAGGGAATGCATGGTGTAGTGGTGCATCTGTGGTTGCAGGCATGTGTGATGGGAGCATGTCGGTCCTCACATAGCAGCCAGCCGACCACCAGGACGCCGAGCTCACAGGCCAGTATAACCTTCCAAGGCACACCAGCCAGTGACTTGATTGCAGTGCATGCCCACAGCTCTGGTTCCACAGGGTGTGGAGCTGGCTGAGTAGGTAAACTGCTTGCTCGTGTAAACGTAAAGACCTGGGTTTGGATCCACAGCACCCAAGTAAAAGGTGGTTGAAGTGCCGGGATCAGATGCAGAGGCAGGCATATCCTTGGTGCTCACTGACCAGGTAGGCTGGCTAAATTGGTGAACTTCAGGTTCACTGAACAATAATGAGGAGGATGATTGAGGTAGACATCCAGTGTTGATCTTTGGTGTATGTACATGAGCACTCTTGATAGACTCACCTGAGCGCCATCTTCACACCACTCGTAGTCCATAGTTCCAGTTTGTCTTATTCAGACTCTCATTTTTACTTTTTTTACTTTTGCTCAATCTAATGAGAGTGACATTGTATCTGTTTTATTGGTTTGAGACAGGATCTTTGGCTAGTTAATGAAAAAAATACTATTTTTATTTTCTTTATTCATTCATATGTAGTTGTTTTGAGGCAGGATTTCACTTAAGCCCAAGCTTATCTGGAGCTCATTTGTTGCCTAGGCTGACACTGAAATACCAGGTCATCCTCCCATCTTATCTTCCCAAGTGCTGGAAATACAGACCGGCTCACCCTTTGGGCTTCTGGTCTGGTTACCATGGTTTTGCAGAGATCACCCTTTATAACAAGTGCTGCTATGTAATGATTGGTAACAGTGTCTCAGGGTTTCTTTTTTCTTTATTTGTTTTTATTGTGTTAAAATGTACTTAACAAGATGATCATTTAATCAATAAGTGTACGACACAGTGACATTAAATTGTTCACAATCATGTTATCATGACTGTTATCTATATCCAATTTTTGACTTCCCTTTTTATTTATTCTTTGTGTCTTTTGCATCATGCATCTCCATCCATTTATTTCCCCATCCCTTCATATCTGCCCTTTGCCTTTTTTTAAGAGAGAAAAAAAAAAAAAGAAAAAAAAACCCAAACAAACCCCCAAATCAATCTTGTCATGGAAGCAGTAGCGTGACATAGTGAATCATCCATAAATCCTTTTGTCGATGTATCATTACTTGCAAGTGTTAATTGCAAAGAGCCATCAGTCTGGTTCGAAGCCTCTGGTGTTTACGCCACTATCCCTGCTGGTCACTCACTGGAATTCCTCTTGGTTATCCTGTTGTTGTCCTGTCCCTATGTGCTCCAGCAGATCATAGATGGGGTGGATGTTAGGGTGAGCCAATTCATAACCCTGATTCTGGGCCTGGGTAGTTAGTTGCAGGGTTGGTCAATCCCACAGCTCCCTCTTGTCCTCACCATCTGGGTAAGCGCTCTGAACTGCAAGTTCACCCCTTTGCATCGGTGAGTAAGGGCCAGTTCTCCTCCTTTCATGTCTACCACACCTACACCTTAAGGGCCAGCTCGGTTTGTTGTCTGGGTGTGGTATAGGGGCCACTGTCTGGAGGGGCTGATGAGGGGCAGGAACAACTTGTCTGAGTCTTATGACCTCAGGGCCAGCTCTCCCAGATGCCTCATGCAATGATGGGTGGTGGGGGAAGGCATCTGTCCCCCGCCCATGCTGCCACATGACAGATGAGTGATGGAGACAGCTCTCCCTTGCTCACACTTTGGGGCTGGCTCACCCATACCTCTGCCCACAGGATTGTCTCTATTGTGCTTCCCAGTCCAGGTGCAGGGACTGCTCTCCAGAATGTTGTGGCTGGTGGAGGACAGGGGCAGCTTTCCCTCTCTAATGACTTTATTTAGGGTTTCTATTGCTGTGATGAAAACACCACAGTTGACGCTGTGCAATGGTGGCACATGCCTCTAATCCCAGCACTGGTGCAGTAGAGTCTTTGCTTCCCTCTGAAACTTGCGTAGTCAGGCTCTGCTCTCAATACGCTCATCTTCCAAGGGCCCTCAGAGCAGCCATTTCCAGCCCAAAGTTCCAAAGACCTTCCACAGTCCTCCCCAAAACAACATGGTCAGGTTTGTCATAGCAAAACCCCACAATCCTGGCATCATTTCTGTCTTAAGGTTTCTATTGTTGTGATGATCATGACCAAAAGCAACTTGGGGAGGAAAGTTTATTTGGCTTATATTTTTACCTGGTGGTCTATCATTGAAGGAAGTCAGGACAGGAACTCAGGCAGGGCAGGAACCTGGAGGCAGGACCTGGTGCAGAAGCCATGGATTGATGTTGCTTCTTGGCTTGCTCCTCATGGCTGCCTCAGCCTTCATTCTTATAGAACCCAGGTCCACCAGCCCAGGGGTGACACACCCACAATGGCATGGGCCCTTCTCTATCAATCACTAGTTAAGAAAATGTTGTAAAGGCTTGCCTAAAGAGGCATTTTTTTTAAATTGGATTTCCCTCATCTTAGATGACTCTATCCTGTGTCAAGTTGACATAAAATAAGCCAACACAGAAGTTATAATAGTAATGCCTGATTATTAAGGAGTATGTGAAAGAAAATGACCTGATATGTTGTAGTAATTAGTTCTGGATTTGAGAATTTAGTCCTGAATTTATGATATTTGATTATTCAGAGTTTAAAAAGATTTGGGTAATCACAGTTCTTTTTGCTTGACTAGTATAATTTCTAACTATATATACATTTAAATGATAGTGTTGGTGGTTTCTTAGTGATGCTTATCTTCTGTATTCATTGTATTTTCAGCATTCTCTCATCCTGGAATCCATGTTGTTTTGTGGTTTACAGTTGCTTTTAAAGAAACCTTTTTTATTAAAAGGAAAAAAAGCCTTGATCTTTAAATAGTTGTAATCAACCTTTCCCACTGAAGTGAGTTGACTATATAAATTCCATTCCTTTGGCTATTATAATACATGAAAATTAGGAATTTCCCCATAAAATAGTAATAACTTCCTTTATGGATATAAGTCAGGTATACAGCAGCTAACAGATTGTTTAGATAAAAGTTTTCAACACACTTGCTTTGTAAGGTACTATAAAACACCTCACTTATGTAAGGACTAGGTCGGTTGAGATGAATTACATCCATTTCTGTATTGATGGCAGAAACTGCAAACTACATTTATTGTTTATTTTGATACATGTGTGTTAAAAAGACATTGTTGCTTTGACCCAATGCAGAGGTTTTTCTATGCTCAATTCCTAATTCAGTTGTATCCTTTTTCTTTTTCCTTTAGATTCAACCTTTGACTCACAATGAACTCAGTTACATTCTTGGGTTTCAAAATTTCTAGTAGCAATTTTCTTTTTAAAGAGTCAGATTCATCTTGATGTGACACATAGGTCTGTGTCAGTGGCAAACACACAGATAGACATGCCAGTCTCTCCGAGCTTTGTAGAACCCAGGCAACTATGTAACTTTATTATGGCATTGCGTTCTGTGGTGCACATGTGGTGGGTCAAAGTACAAAGCAAAGCCTGTCTTGCAGTATGGCAATTGTGGGACTGCAGACCCAGTGGTTTATGGGAAGCTTTCTCTTCAGCTGTCTAGGAGCAAGGCCAAGGCAGGCTTTTCAAAAGCTGAGCTCATCAAGCACATGATGGGCAGGAAGATGTCGGTTGCCTCAGGAATGTGTGAATTAGTGAGAACTCTTATTTTAGATGATTACTGCTAGTTACTAATGGTTAGGTGTTCTCCCCACATGTCCATTGTTTATAGTGCTGTCTTGTTAGTTCAGTTAGCATTCAAGTGAGGCTTCATTGCTTTTCCCCCCTGATGAGGATTTTGGAAAAAAGAATTCAGTGCATAGGCCAGTGGTTGGAATTCTATTATCTGGTGCTGTCACTCATGAGCGTCTCACTGTAATGACACACTGGTTTTCCCCCCCTGTTTGGTTTCATTGGTAGCTAAATTGCCCTCTTAGCAGCAGAAGATAAGATTAATTTTGGGTATAATATTTGCCTTTTGTTAATTTTAAAAATTAAATTTCAAGATTTTAGGAAATTTTCTCCCATCTTCAGTTGCTCTGTGTATATGCAAGGTTTTCCTCCACTGTCATGATAGAACAGCATTTTCACCAATACCAGGTGTTGCTCAGCCTCCTTTGTACTCTATGTCCCTTATTTTGTTCCCTGGCTGTCACTCAACTATTTTTACACAGAGAGAGCCATTACAGTATGAGACCTTTGGGCTTTAAAACAGTATATTTGTTTTTAAATTTTATTATATTTGGATATTTGTGTGTGTGCAAACAGTATTCAGGCTTGCCTGTGGCTTAGGGTGTATGCGGATGGAAGTCAGAGACAACCAGAGAGGTAGTTCTCTTCACTTTCTGAATCCTGGAGATTGTTAAGCCTTGTGGCAAGTGCCTTTGCTTTCTGGGGCTGTATTTTACTTGTGAATGTGCTTGTGCTTGTGCTTTTGGAGGTCAGAGGACAACTTCAGATGCAGGTATTTTCAGTTTTTCCTACTTAAGAGGCTGCAGACAGTGTAGACAGACTAGTTGTTTGTTACCTTTTTAGACCTATGGCACTTTCTCAGTTAACTTTAAATAAAATGCAGTAAAGACTATCAAAATTTAATGGCATTATACTTTTGATAAAAATTAACTGGCCAGAAAAGTATATAGATCCTTAATCATTCATATGTATTAATGGGTCTTTTAATTTTTGAGATAGCTGGCTAGAAATATATGAGATCTTTGGGTCATGATCCTTCCTCATCTCATTATTTTCTTCATTGTATTCATTCTACATCCTTCCCTGACTTGGAACTCACAGAGATCTGCCTGCCTCTTCCTCCTGAGTTCTGGGATTAGAGTCTTGGATCACCCCGCTGGGCCTAATGCTTCATTTTTAATAAATGAATTGCCTGGGTAGATTATTTTTATTTTGTGTGGTAACACTTGAATTTCTTTCTTTTCGCCTGTTCTTCTTCCTCTCCTCCTCCTTCTTGTTCTTTGTTTTTTATTTTTTTCAAGACAGGTTTTCTCTGTGTAGCTTTGGAGCCTGTATTGGAACTCACTCTTTAGACCAGGCTGCCTTTGAGCTCACAGAGATCTGCCTGCCTCTGCCTCCTAAGCACTGGGATCAAAGGTGTGTACCACCACTGCCCAGCCTGAATGAATTTCTCAATGCTATGTGCTACGAAAATGCTTGGTGTGCTGTCTTCTCTGCTTTCTTACAGTAGTGTTTGTTTTCTAGTACGACACCACCGTACTGCTGTGTGGATCTGTACTCACTCCGAACTGGGGAAATGGTGAAGTCAATTCAGTTCAAAACACCCATTTATGATCTCCATTGCAACAAACGGTAAGTATTTTTCAAATATTCTTTTCAAATTGTAATGTACCTCCTTGACATGCAGAACTCTACCAATGTTGTGCTTTCAAGTCATTGAAAAAGGTTTGAGTTTCTTTCCAATGAAACAGTTGAGATTTCACATTGAGTACTTTCCAGTCTCTGACCTAACTATGAGTTGTGATTCAGTGTAGTGAGTTATAAGTGGAATTTATATAAGAAAATGGAGGCGCACAGGCATTGCCCGTGAGAATACAGGAATGTTGGAATGGTGTGCATATCTTCATTTTCAGTGCTGAGCGTTTATATCTGGCTTATTGCATATGTTGCTAGGCAAGCATCTGACCATTAAATTTCAATCTGAGCCCTTGAGTATTGTTTTAGAATAATACGTGGTTGGAGGACTTTACTGGCCTGCCCCCACCATCTAATTTTACATTATTTTGATGCAGTCTCCCAGGCTGGTATCCTCCTGGCCCAGCCTCCTCAGTGTTGGGATTTTAGACATGTACCACCATATTTAGCCTCCAATGTTTTAGTATATTTTTATTCCTTCACATTTCACAACATAGTTAAAAACAGGGATTAGATCCATTTTCCTTCTTTAAAATCATGGGAATATTTTCAAATATAGATTAAGCTATCTGAATTCTAGTGATAATGATATATTAACCACAGGCTCTTAGAGAAGAAGGAATCTTGGGAATTTAGTCTGCATATCACTTTGTTTTCACAGGAGAGAAAGCTGAATTTGTATGATGATAAACATCTTGAGTCTTAGGTACAAGGTGTAAATCTGCTCAAGAGCAAACACATGAGGCAGGGAAATGACTCAGTGAACAGAAGCTCCTGCTGTGCAAGCATCAAATTTCTAGAACACAGGGAGGAGCTGGAGGTGTCTGTCACCCCAGGACTTCTAAGGCAAGGTAGGAGGCAGAAATAGAAGATCTTGGAAACTCTGGCATACATGGTGCTTCTAAGGAGGTGGAATATGAGGAAAGACATCTGAAGTTGTTCTCTGATCTTCACATGGGCACACACACACACACACACACACACACACACACACACACACACACACACACACACACACACACACACACACACACACACACACACACCACACAAAGTTACATTTAAAAGGGCAATGTAGAGACATGAGAAATTATTCTTTAGTATGTGAGATGCCTCAAATTTAATCCTCAGCACTGAAAACAATAGTGGGTATATTCAAATTCAAGGACAAAACCCTGTAAGTTGTAAGATGTAGAAGAAACACAGTGAACCAGTGCCAGTATAATGCATCCACCCCACTTCATAGAAAACTGTGTGGGGAATGGTTTGCATTTGGAGATAATATAGTTTACCCAGAAAACTGTCCATCCTGCACCTAGTAGGTTTATTAAAAAGCAACATTAACACATTCTAAATAGAAGACTTTCAGATTACATTTTCTTTATATTATAAATCCATTAAAAAATCCACACAAAGTAGCAACAAAGCTCTGCCTCTTGGGGCTGGAGAGATGGCTCAGTGGTTAAGAGCACCAACTGCTCTTCCAGAGGTACTGAGTTCAATTCCCAGCAACCACATGGTGGCTCACAACCATCCGTTATAAGATCTGGTGCCCTTTTTCTGGTGTGCAGATATACATGGAAGCAGAATGTTGTATACATAATAAAAAAGAAAAAGAAAAAACCCAAAACTCTGCCTCTTTTTTGTTTAGTTTGCTGAGCTTAAGTTAGAGAGGAAATCAAAGCAGTTGTATACTGTTTAAAAATTAATGCCAAAATGTGTGTGTAGCCAAATTTAAGAGCTTCATAGAAAGTCCTCTGGTTACTCCAAGAAGACACATCAGCCATATCTGAACCAGCCTTTCTTCAGGAAACACACAGATCAGTAAAAGCAGGGCACAGAATTGTCATAGCTGCAGCCTGCAATGATTCAGGAGCGAATTGTGTTACTGCAGATGGCAAATTTGAGATCAGCAGCAAGTGTTCACTAGCCCTTCTAAGAAGTGATATGGCAGGGAAATGGACATGGTGCTGATCAGTAGGGGGTAGATTTGAGAAAACCAGAGTTTACCCAGAGAGGATGCCCAGGGACTGGGGACGTGTGCAGTAACAGATGTGCATGCAAACTCCTTTGTTAGTGCAGCAGGCAGTTTTCTGGAGCATAAGTAAGTGTACAAAGGATAGGTGAGAGCAAAACAGGGTGGCAGCAGTGACCCAGAGGATCCTACGGCTTCTCTCAGGAAACAGCATCCAAAGTCCGGGGTCATTCTGGGTTGGCTCCACCAAGGGCTCTTGCCCTGTTGAGGGTGGACTAGATAGGGTAGACTACCTATCTCAATCTACAAACTTGCCGTAGAGAGTTACTGTACATAAAGGGGTTTATTCAGGGAGCTCTATGAATGTTCTGTCATCGCCACCTGAATCTGCTGATGAGACCCCCATCTGGTGCTATTGAGGCATGGGACAAGAAGTATACACACTGTTTTTCTGTGAAGTTATTTCAGTAATTGGATAATTTAAACAAAGCAACCATTGCCACTTAAAAAAAAATTCTTCGATTCTTTTATACATTTTCCTTTTTGCCATTAGAATTTAATCCTCCACCTCGAGTGTAAGGCTAATAATGCACATCAAATGTCTAGAACAGTGTGAGAGTAGCAGTCAGCAGTTCACAGACCAGGCCCCCTTCCTTGGCTTACTTACTTGGTTTAGCATGGGGATCTGAGAAACCCCTTTCTCAGAACAGCAGAAGAGGTGGTAAAGATCACATGCTGGGTGTGGCAGACATAAAGTCACAGTCAGAACTTGAGATGACTGAGATAATAGGAGATGCAGCCAGCAGCAGTGGGAAGCAAGGAAATGCCCTTCCATTTTAAAACATCACACAGCGTGAAAGGGAGCAGAGACCAGGCATGCCAGTCCTGTTAGTAAATACAACCACCTATAGTAAAATTTTCAAATGTGCTCGAGGGGTAGCCTTCTTGATGTTGAAAGATGTTGATAATGGGAAGCACCAAGTACATCTTAATGGCTGTAGTAGGTAAAGTCTCAGTGGAGATTTTACTTAATATTGGTCAGTAGAAATTATGCTGTTTGCAAGGCATGGCAGCATATCCATGTAATTCCAGAACTTGAGAGATGGAAGCAGGGGAATTAGGAGTGCTAAGTAGCCAGCTTGAGGCCAGTCTGTGACATATGTGACAGTATCATAAAACCAAAAAGGAGGAAGAAATTATGCAGTTTGAAAAATAGGTATTAACAAAAGTTACTGGAGCTCTGTATAAATGGAAGAATATCAAAAATTTTAGCAGGAAGCCAGTTATATATACAAATTTTGTGAAGACCATAAATTTGTGTATGCAGAGCCCATGAAGACAACTGTTTTCAGTTATTTCCCCAACATGGTAAAAACCGAAACCAGCGAGAACTTGATTGAAGGCATGTACAGGAAGGAGCAGCCTGTTGTAGTCCTGGGACAGTGGTGGGCTGTGTACTGCAGCAGTGTGCCTCTCTGCATCCTGCCCTTGCTGTCTCATTTCACTTCTGAGTCATCCTTTTCTGTTTTGAGACAATGAGATTCCACTTTGTAGTCCAAGCTAGCCTTGAACTCTGCCAGCTTCCAGGCTTTAGCTCCCATTCTTGGCTTCCCCCTCTCTGGAGAATAAACTGGGTTCCTCTTTCATTGTGCCTGCAGTGTACTGCAGACTCACTGGTTCCATAAACTCTAATCGTCTTCATCATTTTGCCTATTACTCATTTTTGGTGTTTGGGGTCAATGCATGGCCTCCACATACTAGGCCATTAGGATCCAGGCAAGGCTTGAACACCCTATTCTCCTATGTCTGCCTCTTGATTACCTGGGGTTGTAAGTCTGGACCATGGACCTAGCTACCATGTTTTCATGTGGATTGTATACCTACTTCCTCACCTCAAATTCTGAAAGTAGGAACTCTTTTTGTCCTCCATTGAATACTCTGCTCCCTGTTCTAGTTAGCATTAGTTCCCATGACTTGATGTCTCTTGGGTCAGTTTTCCCACTCATCTCACTTAGTCGGTCTTTGAAATCATTTGCCAAATGTTTATTTTGCCCACCTTTTCTTTCATATTGCATATAGAATTTGATTATTTTTCACTGTACCTGCTTCCCATTGTCTTCTATATTCATTCTATATATATTTCATTGTCTGCATTCCACCAGGTAGATCCATTTTTATTATAGTGCCAGAATTTATCCTTTAAGTTCAATCATGCCACCTTTCTGCTCTAAATTCTCCAGTGACTTCCTGCCTATGGCTGAAGGTAGCGAGTATCTCGTACCTTTTTTGTTCCCTCCTCACCTGACTTTGTCTCCTAAGAGGTTTCTTCCTTGCCACCTGTTGTACTGTTTCTTGGAGATGTAAATACACATTGGAGATTTAATTTATGATCAGGTGCTTTTCTCTATCTGTAGGAAGAAAAATGATTCTCACACATGTGTAGATCAATCATTTGTCACAGTAGAGCCACAGGTCCTTACTCTTTAGGGACTCCGTAAGGGTGGGCTGCCTTACATTCTTCACATTAATAGTTTAGCATTGTTTTTACTTGAAATCAGTAACATTTACATATGTAAATTTTAGCAAATATAAGATTTCACAATATACTTGTTAGTGTCAGAACCTATTACACTTTTAGGAAGTGGAATTTTTTTAGAGACATGGGGACACCTAGCATTGGGAGGTTGAGGCAGGGCACTGAATGTTTAAGCCAGCCTAGGCTACCTATAGAGAAAGCATCCCCTTTCCATCCAAAGAAACTCTGGATTTGAGTGGCTGTGGATAGCACAAAAATAAAATAAAATCAAGAACATTTTAATAGGGTGTCAAGGTTCATGATTTCACTTGTTATTTAGTCACTTTGACCAAAATCAACTATGTATCTGTGCAGTTATTTCTAATGTCTGACAGGAAAAAAGGCAAAAGAGCAATGTAACAGAGCTAAATCTGGACCAGATACCCAAGCTATTTAAGCTTCAAAATTCTTTCTGGTATTAAAACCAACCAACCAACCAACCAACAAACAAAAAACCAGAATTATTTAGTGTTATACCCCTGGATATTTTACTGGTATGAGTTTTGGTAACTAATGTCTTTGTTGACACTGCCCATTAGGTTCTTTTGTTTGTTGTGGTTGCTGTCTGTAGCATTTGTATTTGGTCTCTGCGATGATTGTGGGTGAGTAGTGATAGACGAGGTGGAAATGGTGGGAATTCCTCTTTTCAGCCATCATTCTAGCCAATTTTATTTTTAACTATAGATTTCTTTCATTGGAGGTTTTTTTTGGTGGAATACATGACACAAGTTGATGTTTCATTTGTGTTTTTAGACAGGGTCTTACTATGTAGTACAGGCTGTGCTCAAACTCCCCTGGCAGCCTTCCAACTAACTGTTGGGATTACAGGCCTCCTTT